>NC_054485.1:7965095-8090009 GCF_017639515.1 Carcharodon carcharias
CCCCTCCCCTCCCCTCCCCCCCTTCCCCTCCCCTCCCCTCCCCTTCCCCCTCCCCCCCCCCCTTCCCCTCCTCCTCTTCCCTCCCCCCCCCTCCCCCTTCCCCACCTCTTCCCCCCCCCTCCCCTTCCCCACTCTTCCCCCCCCCTCCCCTTCCCCACTCTTCCCCCCCCTCCCCTTCCCCACTCTAACCCCCCCCTCCCCTTCCCCACTCTACCCCCCCCCTCCCCTTCCCCACTCTTCCCCCCCCTCCCCTTCCCCTCTCTCCCCGCCCCCCTTCCCCTCTCTCCCCCTCCCATCAATCATAAAGGTTGTTTATTAAAGATTTTTAAATTCTAGTTTTTCCAGAATGTCAAAATTCACTTTTCATGTTGAATAGTAAACTGGGACCTGAATGATGATTGAGCTGTTAATCATCTGTTTCAACTCCCAATGCTTGTAGCTGACTGATCATTGTTGGTTTAGTTTGAAGATCACTGTTGGTGTATTGTTTGATTCTGAATGTAAAACCCACACCCAATCCATCAGCAACAGCCCACTAATCAACCCCTAAGAAGCGAATGAAATGTTGGGAGAAACATTTGGGCAGAGGAATCTTGTGCGGTTGCAAAGTTAGGTCTTGAGGGAGCTTCTTGAAGTTGGAGAGAGCAACAGCATAGGTGTGGATTCCAGGGTGTGGAGGCTGTGATAGATGAGGACCACACTGCCCCCTCTGACCCAGAGACACAGCAGGCTGTAAAATAAAAACAGGCCTGATCCAAAGCCTGAGCTCCTGTGGACTGGGCTATGGCTAAGGGTCATCAACCTGAACACTAACACTCTTCCTTTCTCTTCATAGATGCTGTGAGACCTGGTGCGTATCTCCAGCATGTTTTGGTTTTTTTTTTCAGATTTCCAACATCTTTGCTCTTGGAACATTGTCCACCATTGTTATTTGTTTCCGAATTGAAGTGGGTTTTTTTTCTACAGTGACTACTTCTGATCGTCAGCACTTAATTCTCTGCACTCCTGGCACAGTTGCATTTCCAGGGTGTTCATGTTGCATTACAGATAAAATTAAACAGCCAAATAATGTCCCAACAATACTCCAATTCTCTTACCTTAATCTGGTCTGAATGGAGGTGTCCAATCTCAAGATTGTGTGGGGTTAGGGGGGGGTTTCAAACCTAGGTAAGAGAAAATCCTTTAATGAGCCTTAAGTGCAAAATTTGAGATAAGATTTACAATGTTCTCTGCTCTGTGTCAAAGACATATTGGAGCAATATGCAATGTGAGAGGCATCACATAAGAATCTGACCAGCTTGGGAAAGTTAGCTAATTCATTGACTTGGCAAGAAGACCCTGTGAGGCTGTCTGAATTGGTTAGCACATCCACTTCGCTGAGCTAGTCAAGTGGCTGAGCTAGTCAAATGGCTGTTGAGATCAAGACTGACTGCTGCTAGGTTACACGGCTGGAAATGGCAGTCTTTTGACATGTTGGTAAGGATAGGACTTGTTTGCTGCAGGTTTCTGTTGGCCTGTCAGTTCCAGCGGAGCAGTGGAAACCACCTGCTAGTACTGTGAATTTTTATATGGTGAGGGGGAGGAGCGGGACATAGCAGTCTACAAACAATACATTTACAAAAATGCCTCTTTAGAAATCCGGAAATTTCACAGCTCTCTCATGTGTGAGGCTTAATTTTACTTGGAAACTATTCACACATCTGGGAATCCAAACTGAGCTACCGACTACACAAGTAAATACTACATTGACTCATGCCGAGTCCATTCACCTGTCACTCTCGTGCTCACTGACCCAAGTTGGTTTTCCTGTCCATTAATGCCTCGAATTTAGAACTTTCATCCTTGTGTCCAAATCCCTCCATGGGTGTCAGCCGCGGTTCAGTTGATAGCACTCTCATCTCAGAGTCACGAGATTCCGGGTTCAAGTCCCTCCCCAGGGCTTGAGCAGAACAATCAAGGCTGACACTCCAGTGCTGTACTGAGAGAGTACTGCACTGTCGGAAGTGCTGTCTTTCAGATGAGACATTAAACCAAAGCCCCGTCTGCTTGCTCAGGTGGCTGTAAAAGATCCATAGCACTTTTTAAAAGAAGAGCAGGGGACTAATCCCTGGTGTCATGGCTAAAGTTTATCCCTCAATCAACATCACCGAAAACAGATTGGTCATTATCACATTGTTGTTTGTGGGAGTTTGCTGTGTGCAAATTGGCTGCCATGTTTCCGATATCACAACAGTGACCATGCTTCAAAGTGCTTCATTGGCTGTAAGCACTTTGAGATGTTCCTTGGTTGTGAAAAGTGCCAAATAAATGCGAGTCTTTCTTCTGATCCATCCCTCCCTTTTTCTGTAATTTCCTCCAGCCCTATAATTCTCTAAGGTTTCTATAACCTCTAATTGTGTTCTCCAGCACATCCCCAGTTTCTATCATCCCACCATAGCATCTGTGCCTGCAGATGTTTAGGTCCTAAGCTCTGGAATTTGCTCCCTAAACCTCTCCACCTCTCCTCATTTTAATACGCTCCATATAACCTACCTCTTTAACCTTGTTTTTGGTCGCTTATCCTAATATCTCCTTGTTTGGCTCTGTCAATTTTTGTTTGATTAGGATCCTGTGAATCGCCTTGAAATGTTTTACTATGTTAAAGGCGTTATATAAATGCACGTTATAACACACACACATTCCACCAAGCAACAGCCCTGTGCTCACTGACCTAGATTGGCTCTCGTTTCCCCAGTACTTGCCGTTTGAAATTCTAACCCCTGTGTCCGGGTGCCTTCGCAGCCTTATCTTCCCTACCTGTGATCTGCTCCAACACTAAACCCTCCAATAAACCTGCATTCGTCCAACTTTGTCCTTTTAAACATCTCCCATTCCCATCACTCCATCATTAATGGTTGAGCCTTCAGCCTTCTAGGCACTATGCCCTGCATTTGCAACCTGAACACTTCGGCCTATCCACTACTCTCTCATCCTTCAAGACCCTTCTGAAAACCTTCCTCTTTGGATCTTTTAGTCACTCTTCCTAATATCTCCTTTGCCTCGGCATCCATGTTTGAATACATTTCCGCTGTATTGCATGACTTAAATGTCTTCCATTGATTAAGGTACTATATAAGTGTAAGTTGGTGTTTTCTTATTAGTTTCCTCAGCACTGCAATCCCTTTGCACTGATTATCCCTCACAACATTCCATTATAAAGTAATGTCAATCATATGACATACTGCAAATGTCACTTCAGTGACACTGTCACTGATTATGGATTGACGTGCGACCTAGTTCCTTAGCCATTGCTTATTAAGTGGTTTTGCAATCTGTGTCAGCTCTAATGTTTCCCCAGTGATGACAGCTCTGCCATTTAGAATGCTATTCAAGAAGAAAAGATGAAGGATGATTCCTGGCCTATAATAGCTTATAAAACCTAAGATTGAGATTGCATGTATATAGCGGTCAGGTGTATCCTACGAATGAATTAGAATTGGATGGTAAGGGGTAATGGGACGAGGGTTTGCAGATGTAAGTTACTCTCCATTTAAAAGTCATAGATTTTGTCTTTATTTTTATATATTCCCATGATAAATTCCTAGGTCTGTATTTTTATAATGGAAACCGCTTGTGTAAACTTATGCAGTAATTGCATTCAACTGTCATTGGTACAGAACTTCCCCTGGAAGGAGATATGATTATACTGTGACAAGTTTACACAGGCAGTTTCAATTACAAATGTACACCTAGGATTTATAACTGGATTAATTGTCAGGAAGTGTACACAGATGTGTGATTTTCCATACTTGGATGAAACTAAATATAGTTAAAATATGATGAGTTTATTCAGACTTTAATGCTACAGAGAAAAGGAACATCAGAAGAAATGTTCATTTAACATCAGCAAATGTGTAGAAACAGAAAAGCCTCATGCATTCTGTCTTTGGGAAGACAAAGAAAATATTTGAAGGGAAGATTGTACACTATCAAAATGAAACAAAAGTTCACCTATGAAATAGTGGTGTCTCAGTGCCTTTCATGCCACATTGCTCTTGGGAAGCCATTTCATAAAACAATGCTTTGCTAAATCTATAAAGAATATTTTAAAAATAAAAAGTGTTTTGTAAATGATAATTGTGTCTTATTTAAATGTATCTTTTAATTAATTGCAGGCTACCTACGGGATGTTGCTACATCTGCTACAAAGAAAGTATCGGACACAGTGCGAGAAACTGCCCAAACAATAAAGAAAACTGTAGAGGAACATAAAATAGACAATCTCCTTGACATGGTTTGAACAACTACAGTATTGCAAGAAATTATCTGTTAAAACAAGGTTATGAGTACTAAGTTGGATGTTCCACTGAGTGGTAAAGATAGTGCGCTGGTTCCCTTTGTATTTTACTGGGTCAGAAATATTCATTTGATAAAACCAGTAGTGGTGATGGGACAACATTGATAATTAATTTATTTTGTATACCATTTGTCTCTTCCCAAAATAACATGCCCAGGAATTAAATGCAAATTCATTATCTAGTGCACTATAAATAACACTTGGAGGAGATAGCATTATTGATCGATTTTGATTTTTTCCGTAGTCGTAGAGTCATAGTCATTACGACACGAAAGGAGGACGCTCAGCTCATCGTGTCCATGCCAGGATCACACCCCCTGCTGGAGTCATTTGGACATGAACAGAATGCCAGATGATCTCACCTTCCTTTTCTTTTGGTGCTACTCTTTTGGCCTAACAGTTGGCAAATTACAGCTAATACAACTACAAATAGAATTTTGGATTTCCAGCATCCGCAGTTTTTTTGTTTTTTTTTTTACAACTACAAATAGGTTTGGCAGTCAGCCACTTGTGGCCATTGATGTTTAGCATTACAAGAGTTGTATAGGTTTTACAGCCATACAGTATAATGCAAAATATAGATTGAGTTTTCAGGCTCTTGTGGACATCACTGCTCAGAACTGCCATGATGTGTAAGTCATTAACAAAGTTTCTGTGACAGAAAAATTGTGAAGTATGGAAAGAGCATTTGTCTAAGATTCACCATGTGTATATAGAGATATGTTACAGCGAGATATTTCTGCAGTACTCCTGAACTGCTAAGGACTGGAATATGCTTATTATTGTGTAGCAATGACAGTTTGCCATAGCTAATCTAAATTTCCAATGATAAATCTATTTCTTAATACCAAGCTGTAGCAAAAGAGCCAGTGCTCTGTGCCACTGAATTTTCCTTTTTATTTAGTAAGCGCTCCTAGTTGAATGGCTACATAACTGCAGAATTTAAAATGCAGGTGTTTGCCAACTATTCTTCATACATTATACAAGTTCTTGGCTCCTTCAAACTGTAATGAGGGTAGAGTATCTGTAAACAATGGAGGAGGTGACAAATAATTACAGAAAAGTTTACTGCTGGGCTCCTAGGCAACCAGTACATATGCCAATGAATCTGCAGAGGGAGACTGTGCAGTAGAGGGTGCTCTTGTTACAGTTACCACGATCAGTTACACATAATCTAAGGACTATTGTAATCTAAATAGCATTGGGAAAAATTGCTTTATTAATACCAAAATTATGAACCGAATGGTCGACTTTAATTTTTTTAAAATTGCCTAGTTGTTTCCATTTTTCTACCTCGGTCTCTTGTACCACATACACTCTGTTGGTAGGAGAATTTATAAGTGACTGTTTCCAGACTACCCCCAACACAATACTGAACAAGTAACTTCAAGGTACCTGCTGGACGTCACCCTTCTCGGAATGCACCAAGGAGAGCAACAAATTTAGTTCTACCTGAGTCTACCTCACGGCAATCAGCTATGTTTTAAACACCTGCACAACCGCTGCCCTGGACAGTCCTTGGGATGAGTCAGCTTTTACATCAGGAGCCCATTCCCCAGCTCCATTTAAAATTTGCTCCCCAGCGGATCGAACGATGCACCTGACTCCCTCAACCTCAGCATGTTGCTCTCTCCACATGACATTCTGAATCTTTTTATAGAGAAAACAGGAAAATTGAAGTAAATTGGATAAAGAGACAAGAAATAAAAGCAAGAAGGAGAGTGAAAGAAAAGGTAGAGGCAAACATATGGATGAACATGTTGGAAAAAAAGTTTCTAGCCAACTCTTGGTGCCTTCTTCTTAGGCTTCTTAAACAGTCCCCCAGGATTTCAATATGAGCGCAGATGAATTGAATTCAACAGTATAAGGAATCCTCCCCTTGCCCCACTGTTGTGCCACTGAGCATTGAATACGGCATTGAATATACCGATATTTTGAAATAATGAAGTTGCATAAAAGAAAGAAATTGCGTATAAATAATGTGCCTGATTAGGTTGGCAGTCTATTCCTAGTCAATTCTGTTATACAGGCAAACGTGGCAATTAAATTGTGTACAACAAAGTCCCAGAAACAACAACTGAAGTGGATCATCGGTTAGCACTTATTTTTGACTGAGAGAGAAAGAAATGTTAGCTAGGACACCGGGAGAATTTGCTCTTCTTTGAATAATGCACAGAATCTTTTATGTCTACTGGAGCAGGTAAACCATCTTCATTTTAATGTCTCAGCCAAGTAACAGCATCTGCTCAGTGCTTCAGTAAAGTGTAGTCTGCTCCTGGCGTGGGATTTGAATCAGCAGCCTTCTGATTCAGAAGGTGTGGAGCCAAGGCACTGCTGAACCAAGTTGTTCTAAACTTTCAACTATCTAAAAGCTGCAAAGGTACTTCGTTATGCAACAGGCAATGAGAGGTGATCTTATATATATAAAGATAAATAATACATCAACATATATAACCCTGAGGGGAATTGACAAGATGGATGCTGAGAGGATGTTCCCCCTTGTGGGAGATACTAGGACTAGGGGACCCATTTCAAAAATAAGGGGGTTTCCCATTTAAGGCAGAGATGAGGAGAAATCTTTTTCTCTCAGGATGATTGGCCTGTGAAATTCTCTTCCCCCAAAGAACAGTGGAGCAGGGTCATTGAATATTTTTAAGGTTGAGTTGGATAGAATCTTGACTAACAAGGGAGTTATAGGGTATAGGGAGTAGACAGGTTGAGGCCACAATTAGATCAGCAATGATCTTACCAAATGGCGCAGCAGGCTCGAGGGGCTGAATGGCCTATTCCTGCCCCTAATTCATATGTTCATATGTATGTAGGCATTACCATTTCTTGTGAGGCACAGCAATACTGGAAACAGCTTTTTCAGTATCAGGAGAGGACACCAGCAAATGATCCCTTATTTTTGATTATAAGACAAAATTTTAGACACAAGTAACAAGAGTAGCACTTTGATGCTTAAATCTTCAGTGCCTTTAAATGATTAGATCTTGAGTTCCAGCATGCATAACTTAATATGAGAGAAACCCTATTAGGACAGAGTATCAAAGGTGAGCCCATCACTCTGCTCATCTAATGCGCACTCAAGTATTTTCTAGCAGGTCAGACAGCATCTGTGGCAAGAACAGACAAGTTGTGGATGTGTTTTCTACTTCAGAAAGGTCCACACCTGTGACATTAACCTGCCTGATTAGCTTATCTAGCAGAGCTCACTGGAAAGCAACCATGAGGTGAACTTTAATCCTTGTTGCAGTTGTTTCCTTCCCTGTCATATGAGCACTCAGGTCAACTGTAGAGTCCTGACTCTTGCAGTGACTTAATTCCAATAAATTAGCATGTGTCAGAAATCAATCAATTTCCACAGTCTTTGGGTAAGTGCGGCAACACTACACTTCTTGGGATTAGGAAGGACGTTTATTCCAATTTAATATGTCCCTTTGTAGTAAAAATGTTGGGTAAATTGGATGCAAAGTGGCTGGATTTTGTTACTGTATAACTGAAATTCTTGATTATCCTGCCACTCAAGCAGCGCTAGCTGTTATCCCATAGTCCTCAGATGTCAGTGCATTTAAAACCCTGCGCATGCCCCACAATTGGTGCAGTAAATGCCCTTTTGTGTCAGTGCCTCTGCTTGAGCAGAAAAATCATTTTCAAGATAGTTATTTCATACTTTAGCGAGAAATATTTTGCGGTCAGTATATACTTAAAGACAAGATGACTGCAATCCAGACTTGCCTAATCCATTACTCTGCTTCATCTCTGAACATTTCACGGTTTAGTTGATTCAACCAACTATAAACATCAGACTTGGCGTTGCTCAGTGAAGCTTTTTAACCTTTGTTAAGGTTGAAAATATTCTGTAGAAAATATTCTGTAAAACATATATAATTTCATTTTTATTAGGAACTTTTGCTTTTTTCTGTTCCTTTTGAACTGAATAATTCAAAAAAATTTATTGATTCTATAATTTTGAGATTGTGATTTGATGTAAAATGATGTAGTTAAAAAATAAGCCTAGAAGATATAGGTAATTGATTAGGTATTCAGTAATTGGAAAATGTAAGGTTTTAATTTTATTTTTAAAAGTCCTTCCTGTTTTCTTCTCCTTCACCTCAGCTCCTGTTTTCTTCTCTTCTTCAAGGCTCTTGCTCATGCTGGGGTACAGCTCCATATGCAGTTGCAATCTCTGATATCTTGGCCAAGTAGTGCTATTTCAGGCTGCTTCTTTTAGGGGATATTTTAGCTGGGCCCAATCCTATTAATGTAAGCATTTTCCAGCAGGATTGCTGGATAGCATTAAGGAGGAAAATGCTAGCCTGATGCTTTTGTTTCTCTTCAATAGATGGTGACACTGAGGTCAGCAATGCTGCTTTCACTGTTCCCTTGACTGAAATGGGCTAACTCACTGTGAACAAGAGTTTGAATGCCTGCCCTAGTCTGTGAGCTTCAGCACTCTTTATCTCTCAGTGCTTTTGCCTACTGAGTTACTGAGGTTGATTTTAATTGGGGACATATTGGCAGGTGAGAAGGGTGCAAGAGGAGGGAAACCCCGGCTGGGAGTGCAGTCTGAGTCCTGAGTCATTTTAACTCCCAAGCATCATTTAAATATTCCAGGATTGCCTCAATCAAATTTGCTGTAGCCTCTTCTGCCCAGTCCACATCCCTACTATGGTTTGGCTATCAGGGGTTGGCCTGATGCAGTCTTCCCAAATGCTAAATTTAACATACAATGACCTAATTGGGCCACGACTTGTATGTTTAAATTTCAGGCCCATCTGCCTGCAACAGGAGCCTCAGCCAAATTCAAGGTTGCCATTTGGGAGCAGTACTTGGGCTAGTATATGGATGTGGTGATTTTAACCCTCCCAAGCATTGTTTTCACTGATGGGAACTTTAAAATCAGCCTGTCTAAGGAGATCTGAATATACAATATTATCAACCAATGTCTTTTTGCTCTGGTATTCTTAAAGATGTGTTTTAAACCCAATAAGGCATTTGCTACAATAGAATAAAAGTGATTGTTAATCACCTTAATACTTCTCATTTTTTTGCAACTTATAGACAATTATTGGAAATTTCAAAAAGGAGCAAGAAAAATTTGTAAAAGAAAAGAAATTGAAGAAGTCAGGTACTATATTGGTTCATTTTAACAAATGGCCCATGCTTGTTTATAAATATTATTAAAATGCTATCTAATGATTCTCTTCTAATATCAGTTCTGTATTTATTGTTCTTTCAAAATCAGTGAAGTGGTTCACCATCTCCTCTTAAGATTTGTGTTATCTGCTCTCGGTGTCATAATCTTAATTTTCTTTTCAGAGTTCTTTAATCTGTCTCTCCCCAATTTCACGTAAAACAAACCATCCATCTCAATAGATAGCAATACAAGCTATTGACTTGAACCTCAGAGACAGGTACTTCTTTACACTGTATATCATAAAGACTGTGAAGGTATTACAATATGCTCTGCTGTTGGTGACTGTGCCTTCAGCTGCCTGGGCCCTGAGCTCTGGAATTGAAACCTTTAAGATCCTAAGGGGTCTTGACAGGGTGGATGTGGAGAAGATGTTTCCCCTTGTGGGAGAATCTAAAACTAGGGATCACTGTTTAAAAATAAGGGTCACTCATTTAAAACTGAGATGAGGAAGAACTTTTTCTCTAAGGGTTGAGTGTCTTTGGAACTTTCTTCCTCAAAAGACAGTGGAAGCAGAGTCTTTGAATATTTTTAAGGCAAAGCTGGATAGGTTCTTGATTAACAAGGAGGTGAAAAGTCATCGGGGTAGGCAGGAATGTGGTGTTGAGGTTACATTCAGATCAGCCGTGATCTTACTGAATGGTGGAGCAGGCTTGAGGGGCCAAGTGACCTCCTACTGCTCCTAAGTCTTATGTTCATATGCACAAAGAAAGAACTTGAGATTTAAAAAAGTTTTTCTACATCGTCACAATATACCAAAGTACTCAACAGACAATGATGTACTTTTTAAGTGTAGACACTCTTTATGTAGATTTGTGATGGAAGAAAACTGTTGACAGCCAATTTGTGCAGTGTGGCCTTAGCATTAATGACCAGATTAACTATTTTGGTGGTGTTGGCCAGGACAGTAAGAGATCTGTCCTGCTCTTCATCCACTTAGTACCTTGGACAAATGGCCATTCTTCATTTATGGGATTAGGCATTGAACTTTAGTGGACTATTTAACAATGCAACTAAACTCTCTGCCCATTCTCTCCTAGATTTTATACATGCAGATTTCCATCACGCATTTCTGAATAGCAATCCAAGCAGGAAACTTGACTGCCCAGTTTCACATGTATATTGATGACACCCAGCTCTACCTCTCTCAACTCCTGTCCTGTTGCCAATCAATCAGATTCCATATTTGACATCTGGATGAGCAGAAATGTTCTCCAATTAAATATTGAAAAGACTGAAGCCATTGTTTTTAGTGCCTGCTTCAAACTTTGTTTCCTAACTACCCACTGCATCCCTCTACATGGCAACAGTCTGAGAGTAATCGAGTCTGCTCGCAAACTTGGTGTCACGTTTGATCCCAAGATGAGCTTCTGACCTCATATCCGTGCCATCACTATCGCCTATTTCCACCTCCATGACAGCATTCAACTTTGCCCCATCTCATTTACTGCTGAAGTCCTTATTCATGCCTTTGTTACTTCTAGACTCAATATTGCAATTCGCTCTTGACTGGTCTCGCAACTCGCAGCAAAGTCCCATTCCCTTATCCTCGTGCACGCTGACTGACATTGACTGACTCTTGGCAAACCGACGACTTGATTTTAAAATTATCATCCTTGTTTTTAAATCCCCCCCCCCCCATGACCTCACCTCTCCCTATCTCTGTATTCTCTTCCAGCCCCACAACCCTCTGAGATATATACCCTGCGGCAGTCCTGACCTCCCCAATTTTAATTGCTCCATCATTGATGGCTGCACCTTCAGTTGCCTGGGCCCCAAGCTCTGGAATTTCCTCCCTAAACATCTCTGCCTCTCTACCTTACTTTGCTCCTTTAAGGCACACCTTAAAACCTACCTCTTTGACCAAGTTTTTAGCCATTTGACCTAATATCTCCTTATGTGGCTTGGTGTCTTGTTTTATAATGCTCCTGTGAAGCATCTTGGGATGTTTCATTACATTAAAGGTGCTAGATAAATACATGTTGTTGTTGTACTCTTACCTTTCCTGCTTAATGTTGCATTGAATGAATCATCAAAGAGGATGGAGCTGTGGGAAGCTTACGAAAGGTGTCTCTTATTTTTATCTTCCTTTAAACGTGCGCCATTAATTAAATATGAAATTATTATCTTTGGGTGTGTTGAAGAGTATATGCATATTAGAAATTTAATTTGGTCCATTTGCTAGTCATCTTAAATCAGGGCTTTATGTTGTTTTTTAAAATAAGTTTTCAAATTTTTTTCTCTTCTGAATGTGGTGATTGTTTCTGGATTACGATTTATGTCTGAATCTGATCGGTGAGCAGTGGCAGGCCATTTGACCACGTGGGGCATCTCAGGTGACCCCAATTCTGCTCTCACTGACGCAGGTCCACTTTCTGACCTAGCAGAGAGTTGGGAGAGGGTCACAGGATAGCAAATGGGAGTAGGATTCCTGGCTCCTATTCTGCTATAGTAAAGGAAGCCAAGGCTAGTTGCAGCTTCTCAACTTGCTGCCCTTGCTACAAAAGGCTAATTCACAAGAAATAGGAATTTGCACCTGCGATCTTCTGTCTGTGTGACCTAGTATAGGAATGTACAAACTACAACTCAGAGCCTTTCCAGTTCACCCCTTAAAACCCAGTGCTATTTAAGTGTCAGTGGTAGCTCCCTTGTCTCTGTGTTAGAGGGTCATGGGCTGAAGCCTCACCGCAGAGATTTGAACACACATTCTGGAGTGACATTTCAATGCAGTACTGAGGGAGTACTGTGCTGTCAGAGGTGGCATCTTTTGGACGAAGCATTAAACCAAGGCCCTATCTGTCCACTTAGATGGGCATAAAAGATCCAATGGCAATATTCAAAGAAGGGAAACTGAATTTTCCCAGTGTTGTGGCCAATAGTTATCCCTTAACCAACAGCACTAAAAACAGATTGGTCATTTATCTCATTGTTGTTTGTGGGAACATGTACACAAATCAGCTGCTATGTTTTCTTATATTGCCATTGTGACTACACCCGGAAACGTGCATCATTGGCTGTGCAATTATTTGGGACAAATATAGCCCATCCCTTTTTAAATTTTTATTCACTGGATTGTCTTTTTGAATTTTATGCAGCTTGTGGCAATGAAAAGGCTGATCTTAGCAGTGTTACCCCATTGGCAGGTAAATTCCAAATCAGAACACCAAGATAATTAGTAAAAAGATGAGTTAAACACCATTCTCCTAACTTCTTTCCACTCCTAATACTGCATATCTCTTATTTAGCAGACCAATGAACTGCTGACTAAAAAGCAAGAAAATTGCTTCTTAATTACCATATTGGTTTTATTTCCAGATTCAGCGCTTCCACCATGGGCCGGCTATAATAATGAGGAGACTGTGAGGCAGCAGGTTCTCTCTCTGTCTACAGTAAGTTGCTTCCTAAGGCCACTTTGATCCCTTTCCCCCAAGTTGACTCATTATTTTCTTTTCTCCTGTCCTAAAGCATGTGACTTGTGCAATTCCCTGTACAATGGTGACAATTCAGTTCCTCCCTTGGATGTATATTCCTTATCAGTGTGTCTAGACAGTGAACAAAAACAGAATTACTTGGAAAAACTCAGCAGGTCTGGCAGCATCGGGGTGTTGTATATCTCCAGGGTGGGAGGCCTAATGCCTGATCCCCGGTAGGCGGGTAAGGTGGACAATTTGTACATAATGGTTAAATGAACTTGTATAGTCTGGCATTTCGATTAGTTTTTACCTTGTTTAATTATTTGGGAGTGGTTACACCGTGTTAATTATAACTATGTTAACTAAATACGGCTTTTTCCTCGGGTTAATGTAAATAAATAATTAATAAAGTAACACATATTCAGATGATGTAATTCAGGGTAGGTCTTCGGACCACTAACCATGTGACCAGCTACCTAGTTTCATCATTATCTAAGTGACGAACATCAACCCTTACCAAATTTTGACGTACTGAAAATCAAGATCAGGCGACCCAGAGCTCCGCTTCCACATCTATGTCTAGACAGTGAGTTAATTTGACTATTTGACCTCGGAGCCTTGGAAAGGAAGTCGCACTAGGACCCAGTGCCACCCTCGCTCAGTGTCAACTTTTCTGCAAGAATTGTTAGATAGTGATGAGGATGCACTGTCAATTTGGCTGGCTGCTGGACAGGAAACCTAACAAAAAAGTTGTGATACAGTCCTGCCATTCACCTTTACAGGACCTCAATGTCCCTGGCCTTGACGGATTCTTTGGCCATGAATGGCCTCTCCTGCAGAGTTCCTGCTTCTCCATGAATATCGGGGCCTGTGAGTTAGCACTTCCAGTAAACAAGTTGGAGAAATACAAAATTCTGAGAGATATGCCGTGGAACAGTATTATGTAGCTCAAATGAACTTAATAAATATATAAATTGGGTGGGGCGGGGTGGGGGGGGTGATAGGAGGCAAGATGGTGACGTAGTGGTAATGTCACTGGATTAATAATCCAGAGGCCCAGGCTCATGCTCTGGGGACATGGGTTCAAACCCCACCACAGCAGCTGGTGGAATTTTAGTTCAATTCATTGAAATCTAGTCCATGACCATGACAACTGTCATCGATTGTTGTAAAACCCACCTGGTTCACTAATGTCCTTAAGGGAAGGGAATCTGCTGTCCTTACCTGCTGGCCTGCAGACCCACAGCAATGTGGTTGATTCTTAACTGCCCTCTGCAATGGCCTAGCAAACCACTCAGTTTGAGGGTAATCAGGGATGGGCAATGAATGCTGGCCTTGCCAGTGACACCCACATCCTGTGCAAGAATAAATTTTTCAAAAACTTACTTAAAAATTTGAATCCTCATTGCAAGCACTACAACACACTCGGGAGTAGAAGGAACCAGAAAGCTGACGTGGAGGAATAGAACAGGAAGCTCTGCAAACAGGAAATTTCCATTTGTCCCTCTGCCTCCCTTTTGTTGATCTCAACAAATGCTGCCACACTCTCAGCATATCCCTCTATTTACAAAAGGCATCTTGACCACATATACTACCTGTGTCAGTCCCTTACACAGGTAATTTTTTCCATGTCTATTAAACATTACATGTCATCTGTTTGCCCCAATTCACAATTCCAAAATTTAAAAAATGGTGTGTGTGTGAATAGTTATATTTCTAAAAACTTGAAGAATCCCTGCTGTCCCAATCCGATAATTTAGAATTTTTTGTTGTCCTAAACTGCCCCTTTCCAAAGGCAAAAAATTTATTCACTAAGTATGAGGCTGAGTACTGCATGGTGTGCAGCAAATAGTCATATAACTAGTGCTTTAAACAGTAACAATGTCACCTCATGATTTGTGTTAAAGGTTTGAGCACAGCCTCTACCTGTTTAACCATCTTAAGAACATCAACGCAGCCCGGCTGAACTCCTAGATAGTGTAGGGTTGCTCCCTATTCTGGGTGACCAGCATCACGGTATTATAGTACCTTTACAGTGCAGAAGGAAGCCGTTCGGCCTCAAGTGTGCACTTGCTCTCTGAAAGAGTATTCCACTCAGTCCAACTCCCCTGCCTTGTTCCCGTAATCTTGCACATTCTCTCTTCTTAGGTAGTAATCCAATTCCTTTTTGAATACCTCGATTGAACTTGCCTCCACCACCCTTTCAGGAAGTTTGTTCCAAATTCCAACCACCCTCTGAGTGAAAAAAAATTTCCTCACATCACATTTACTCCTTTTGCCAATTATTTTGAATCAGTGCCCTCAAGTTCTTGTTCTCTTGAATGGGAACAGTCTCTCACTATTTACCCTGTCCATACTCTCAGGATCATGAATACCTCTATCAAGTCTCTCAGCCTTCTTTTCTCTGAAGAAAACAGTCCCAACCTCTCCAATCTATCGTCGTAGCTACAGTTCTTCATCCCAGGAATCATTCTTGTGAATCTCCTCTGTACTCTCTCCAATGCCTTCACGTCCTTCCTCGGGCATCCCTCACAAGACCATTCCAGCAGACCGACCAAACGTTGTTCTAAGGCGTAAACCACTGCTGTGCAACTACTAGTTTTGTCAGTACTAATGCATGCTCCTGAAAATGGTTTGTAAACAAAATGTACAATTCAATTATTCTGGCTGCAGCACCAACTTGGTTTAGGTTTTACAGTTTTAATGCCAGTAAGTAGCCTTATAACATTGGTTGGCACAGTGTTTGATCTTGAGCTTTCAGTACCTTCTTGCATATTGAGTTGCAAAAAGAGCTAATGAGATTTTTGATGTTTGTGTAACTTTTTTTGTCATTAGCAGATCAGAGAGATTAGATATTGTAATAAAAGCAAAACACTGATGCTGGAAATCTGAAACAAAAACAGAAAATGCTGTAAAAACTCAGCAAGTCTAACAGCATCTGTGGAGAGGAAAAAACAGTTAACATTTCGAGTCCACATGACTTTTTCAGAGCTAAAGAGAAGTAAAAATGTGATGAAATTTATATTGTTTGAGGGTGGTGGAGCAGGTGAAGCTGGATAGCAGGCCATTGATAGTTGGACGCAAAGGGGAGATTGCCAAATATGTCATGGACAAAAGGGTGTTAATGATAGTGGTACTGGCTAAAGGAGGTGCTGATTAAGGTCAAAAAGCAGCATGTGATAATAGCAGGACAGGGTAAGCACTCTGGAAAGAACAACGTGAAGAAGTGACAGATGGCCCTTGTGGGGGTGGGGTGGGGGAAGGGGACGGTGGTTTGAAAATAGGATAAAAGGTGGGGATAAAACGATGAAAATAAATAAAAATAAGTGTATTAAAAAAATAAAAATTTTAAAATTAAAATGAATATTGAGAAAAGGGGATTAAGAAAAAGGGGTTGAGAATGGAGGAGAGTGTTCATGGTCTGAAGTTGTTGAACTCGATGTTAAGTCCAAAAGGCTGTAAAGTGCCTTTAGATTAGATATTGTGTTGCTTCAGACTAACACAGCACTACATTATCCCCAAATATGGGATATTACACACTCATCATTCTGAAGGTAGAATTCAGTATTTTTCAGAATGGCATAGTGAATGCATTTAATAGTTGACCAGATATTCAGTTGACGTATTCTATGTAATAACTTTAAAAGAACTTAGTCATCAAAGTTACATTTCATTAAACTAACCTCAGTGGAAGACTAAAAAGAGTGAGATGTAAAGAATGTAAGACAAAATAAAACCATACACTTGTAACCTATGCACTTGTAGGCTATGCATTGTGTATGGATAAGCAGTAGAGATTTGTGGAGTTGGAGAAAAGCTATAATGTTTTCACATTTCAAAGCTAGTGTTCTAGTATTATCCAGTCACTTGCATTCTAAGCATTGGGCTGGATTTTGCCATCGACGAGCAGGGGGTGGGACCTGCTCGCTGACACGCAAAATGATGCCCCGCGTCATCCCACCCCATTTAAATTTTCAGGAAGGCGAGGGCACAGCAAAATCAGCCTTATTGAGGCCATTGACAGGATAATTAAAACAATCAAAGGACCTGCCCGGGCTGCCTTAAGGTTGGCGGGCAGGTCAGGAGCCCCGGTGGGCTTCTGATCAAACCTGAAACCTCATCCACCAGCGGGGTGAGGTTTCGTGTAGGGTTTAAAAAACTTTAAAGAAGTTTTAGCGAAATTTATTAACATGCCCCACCTCGTGTGACATTGTCACATGAGGGGGACATGTTAAGGATTTTTTTTTATTTTTCTATTAATGTTTGGACAACTTTCAGCGATCTCCCTGAGGCAGCACTTAGCCTCAGGGAGATGTGCGCTCAATCATGCGCATGCGAGAAAGAGCGTGCTCTCGCATTTGGGGAATTCCACCCCCCCCCCCCCCCACCTCACCGCCCGCACAGGGAGCACATAGTGCTTCCCGCCCGGCATCACGCTGGGTGGGTCTTAATTGGCCCGCCCACTTAAAATGGCGGCGGGGCCCGCTTCTCTGGTGGGGATTGGCTCCCCTGCCCGCCGGAGATTGGGTCAGGCCCACCTGCCCGGTAGGCAGAAAATCCTGCCCATTGTTACGTGACATTGAGCTAAACTTTGAATTTAATTTTTTTTTTTGCAAAAATATACTTTATTCTTAAAACTTCAAAAACATTTCGAAACATTTCAAAATCACCATTACAAAAATACAATCAGGTTCAACTTTTACAACACGAATCACAAGGTGTATCAGTACAAACAATGAATATTACAATCATTGGCAGACATTCATTTTAAGCTGTACAGCCTGAGGGGCTCTTTACAGTTCCCAGCCCCTCGGTGCACTGTGGCAGAAAGGTCTTAGGCTGCGACCCTTCCCCATTGCGCCTTTGTGGCGGCTGCCCCAAGCTTAACTGTGTCCCTCAGCACGTAGTCCTGGACCTTGGAATGTGCCAGTCTGCAACACCCTGTCGGGGACAACTCTTTGCGCTGGAAAACCAACAAGTTTCGGGCAGACCAAAGAGCGTCTTTCACCGAGTTGATGATCCTCCAGCTGCAGTTCAGGTTTATCTCAGTGTGTTCCCTGGGAACAGCCCGTAGAGCTAAACTTTTTGAATTTAATCAAGAAATGGTCCAGACTTGTAAGGATTTGTGTGCTCATTTTGCTTTTCTAGGAACGTCGGAACTTCCTTCGGGACCCTCCTGCAGGTGTACAGTTTAATTTTGATTTTAACACAATAGCACCTGTCGCCATTGTGATGCTTCGGGAAGATGAGGTGTTGAGCAAAATGCGTTTTGAACTAGTGCCAAAGCTGTAAGTGAACACAAATATCTGTTTCCTTTCCATTTATTAAGAAACATGAATATTTGACCATTATATTTGAATATTATGAATATATGAATATTTGTACAGAGGGATCACTTTTTGTTGTAAATTATCTTTATACAAGGCTGTTTCAGCCATCAAATTTTAAAGGTCAAAAATAAATATTTTTAAATTTAAAATAAGTCATTTTATGCAAAATTCTTTTAACTTGGAACAAGGAATTTACTTTTTTTATCCAGCAGCAATTAACCTGCTATAGCATTATACAATGTTAGTAAATTGTACTAATTTACATCAATAAAATTTTGTAGTCTTAAACATGGTAAATGTTAGCAACACTATAATACAATGTGTGCAACGCAATGTGTGTCTCATGACTTACCAAATGCGATACCATGGGAATTCACATATAAATGCAGAAAAGACGATGAAAGGAAGATTTCCATTGATGACATGCATGTATTTAGCAACTTTTTATAACCCCAGGATGCTTTCCAAAATGTTTTACATCCAATGAAGTCTTTAAAGGAAGTGGAGAGGATTGCTGAGGAGGGGCTGTAATTCCAGAGCTTAGAGCCGAGGTAGCTGATGTGCTTTCAGCTGTCCAGGCCTCAAGCTCTGAAATTCTTCTCTCTCCTACTTTAAGATATTCCATAAAGCCTAGCCCTTTGACCAAGCTTTTAGGCATCTGTTCTAATAGCTTGCAATGTGGCTTGGTGTCACATTCTCTATGATAATGCTCTTGTAAAACATGCTGAGATATTTTACTATGTAAAAGGTGCTATATAAAGGTGCAAGTTGTTGTTGTGCATGTAATTTGTTGCTTTTATACAACTATATATACAAAACCATTGCAGACCGTGACTAGTTAATCTCTCTCAACAGGGCAACGAGGTGAATTAATTTAATAGTTTATGTAAAATAAAATCAGCACCAACAAATACTTTTATTTATGCGAAAACTATATATTTAATTAAAAGTTATTGAATCATCAACCCATGCTTACACTACTTAATTTTATCTTTGGCCTCTGCTACAAGTTCAGGATCCTTGCTGCTGATTCCATCCCCACACTCCACCTTGCCCCTCAGCCACTGTCTCATGGCCTTATCCATCCCTATCTCTGTAACCTCATCAACTCTGAACTTCTGTTCTGAGTCTGGCCTCTTGTGTAACCTTACCTCCCTCTGCTTCACTGTTAGCAGCTGTGCCTTCAGCCTCTCATGCCCTGATGTTTCCTCCTTAAATATTTCCCTCTCTTTCTTTTAAGACCCTCCTGAAAGCCCGCTACTTACAGCAAAGGGAAATAAATGGTCCATTTAAGGCTTATTGAGTTCCTTGTTAACTGTCCAGCTTTATTGATCCCTCTATTATATTGTTGAGGAGATTGGCTGTTGACATTTCCACTGAGTTGTAATGGAAGTATTTTTGCACAGTAGCAGATAATCATATAGCAAACATGCCAGTATAAATCTACACCTGCCAGTAATGTTTTGGCATAGGTTCATGAGTTGTCCATTGCAGTGCAGATGATTATATCACATACTGAGTGTTTACTAAGTTATACTATGCAAAATGGCATTTGATGCGCTTTTGTATTTCCACCTCGATCAAAACCCAGCAAAACAACAACAGCTACCTGCAATGATACAGCATCATTAATGTAGTAAAACCTACCATAGTGAGTCCAGGTTTCATTTTGCAGGCTGTATTACATATTCCTGTGTGGCAGAGATGAGTTGAGCCCCCTGCTTTAAAAGGAATGAGAAGATTAATTGGTAAAAAAGGTTGAACAATGCAGTGTGTTTAAAATCTGTTATGTCACCAATCCTAAATGTTTTGTGACTGTAGCACGTCCTTATTCATGCACTAGTGTAAACTAAATTTTCATGAATTTGTTGATGTTATTGGCAAAAAAGCTTTTCCAAAGACAAGATGGTTTCCCATAATTCCAATTTTCCACGGCCTTCTCCATCACCCATCACACTGACAGCCATCAGACAGCATCATTTAAGGTGCTTTGATGGATTGTTTAGTAAATGCACTGGCCATGTAGACCAGGCTGGTTTTAGATGAATTGTGCTGTGTTAGCTGATCTCTGATACACGAGCATAGCAAATGGTTCTCCATTATAATTTACCACATTGCTTGTACAGAAAAAGCAGGGTGAAAGGGTTTGCTTGGGGGACGGGGGTGAAGTCAGCCCATTTTACTATTGACGATGGAGCAAACCGTTAGATCATAATAAAACCCCTCCGTTCATAAGATATATATGCCGCAGAAACAGCCCATTTGGCCCACTCAGTCCATGCTGGTATTTAAGCTCCACTCTAGCCTCCTCCCATTCCTGGTTACCATAAGGAAAATCAGAATATTGCATATTTTGTGCTGCACATTTATTAAAGTTGTGAAGCTTGGTATTGTTTTGTGATGCACATTTGAAGCTTCTGAAATTTCACCTAAGTAATACCCATACCTATGCCTGGAAGTGTGTTTTGCACAAACTTTCGTGTCCTTCATTGCAGCGTAAAAGAAGAGCAGTTCTGGAGAAATTATTTCTACCGAGTATCTCTCATTAAACAATCTGCACAACTCTTGTCCCTATCTGCTCAAGAGGCTGAAAACTCCACAGAGGAGTCGGAGCATCATCTGAGACAAAACATCACAGTTACAGGTGATTACTTGTATTCTGTTCTTAAGTCAGAATAACAAAAGGGGCCACTTTATGCTTTGTTTTATTATTGCTTATGCATTTTCTATCCCTTCAAACTCGGGCCAATAGCACTCTGTGATTTGGAGCAGGAAGAAAATTGACAAATTCTAACATATAAAATATTTTCTACTTTGTGAGTTGATATGGTCTTAAAAATATGCCTGCTTCCTTTATACTAGATTCAGCTCTGTCAAAGACACCTCCAGTCCCAATGAAACAAAATGAATCCGTAGAAGTAAGTTTTATTGTGTTTTTTTTATACATTTTATTGTTTAATTTACGTAAATTTATTCCTTGAATTATGAAACATCACAATACCATGATTACTAAGTAAATGCTTCATGCTACAGAACACTGACTTGTAGATTTGATTCTGTATTTGTGCTGGATTGGAAACATTTAGCTGCAACATTGGTGGCAAATATTATAGTTAGCTTCAGTATTTGCTTTCTGCAGTGCTTATCTGGTTCCCAGATAAGAGTAAGATTGGGTCCAGTTATGACAAAGTCAGTTTAGTCCACGTGCAGCACCTAGACCCACACATCAAGATTTCAGTATCCCATCCCTAGTGAATATATAGTACTGCTACTTATGGATATTTTGAGAGGGCGAAATCCAGAGGAAAATTTATAGATTTGTGTAAAATTTACTATAGCGATGCCTTGTTTTGTCTGGAATTCTCAATCTACATTCAGTTTGTAAATGTAAATAACGTCAAAATGGTGCAAAATTGATGGGAAAAATTTGCTGTCGGGGTTACAATATAAGTAATCACTAAACTCAAATTCTTTTTTCATTCGGTAGTACTAGTAAAGTAATTTATATTCTGACAAGCCTGATCATCTAGAGTATCTTCCGTTCCACTGCATTATGAACACAGAACAGAATCAATTATCTTAACATTCTCGTAATTTAAAAAAATTGCTGCTAAAGTGTCTGAGTGCCAAAACTGTTTTCGGTATTTTACTCCTCCAATACCTGTTGTCTGTTGCCCAGATCCAATTTGATTGCCTTTGCATGATTCTATTGCCATTTATGTGACCAACCAGAGCGTCTGCAGCACTGCAAGCGTAGCTCGCCTTTGCCCTACCTCAGTCTTTCCACCACTGAATCTCTTGTACAATGATCGCATCCACATTTGACTTCTTCCCCAATCTCCAAAAAGTCCAACTTGTCCAAAAAACAGCTGCATGTACCCTGTGCCACACTTAATCCTTCCTGTTCACCCACCATTTCCCATTTAATGCGTTGGCCTACAAATGCCTTAAATTTAAATCCCTCCCTGACTTCTTGGCCTCTCCACCTGTCCTCTTGAAACAGTCAAAGTCCATGACTTCATTCTAGTTTTTGGTCACTCTGCCTAATCTCTCCTTCTCTGGCATCCCTAGTTTCCCTGAAATGTTAACTCTATTTTTCTCTCCACACATACTACCTGACCTCCTGAAATTTTTTTAAAATTCTTTCACGGTCTGTGGGCATCACTGGCCTCGCCAGCATTTATTGCCCCTCCCTAATTGCCCTTGAGAACGTGATGGTGGGCTGCCTTCTTGAAACACTGCAGTTCATGTGTAGGTAAACTCACAGTGCTATTAGGGAGGGAATTCCATGATTTTTACCAAGCGACAGTGAAGGAACAGCGATATAGTTCCAAGTAAGGATGGTGTGTGGTTTTCCAGCATTTTTTGTTTTACTTCATGTTTATTATGATTGTCCAATGACTATCCAATGGCTCTAGAGTTTTACTGCATTTTAAAATAGAAGGCAGTTTATCTGGGATCCTCAGTGTTGATGTCAAGTGAGTTTAAGGACTAGTTTCATTGGGATGATTCACAGCCTTCAACATCCCTAGGTGTAATGAAGAAAGGCAGTTTCGTATCTGATCTTGTTCAGAGTATTGGCAAGATATGATAGATGGCAAGAATTGTTTTAATATATGTTCCAATTATTTATTGTAAAAACAAAAAGTCTTTACTTTATAGGTTCACCGTTTAGACGAGATTTCAACAAGTCCGGTTACTAATGAGTTTGTGAGTGATTCATATGACACATCATCCCTAAACCAGGAAGACTTCTTGAGGGGCATGGAACAATTGGGCATGACCAGTGGTGACCAGGCAGCTTCTGTCGAAGATGGTAGGTGCAACAGGAAAATATCAAGCTAAAACTTATTTTATTTAATCCTTGGACAAAGCAAAAATGATATATAGTCAAACAAAAAGTAAAGCTACATTATTTCTGGGCGTGCTTGCCCAGGAAGTGGACATTCTGCGCAAACCTCATTTTAAAATGTACCCATAGGGTAACGGGACTGCAATATTTTTTATCTGAGTACCATAGTTCATACAAGTTACAAGGCAACCCCCAAATTGCCCCAGTGGCTCTGTGTGGTACTCGCCGTTTTGTGCCTGATTTTTGAAGCTCTATGCTTTAATTTTGAGAATACAGTTTCTTTCGGTAAGCATTTATTTTCACAGTTTATCAAACAAAATATGATTATGTAATTTAAAATGATAAAGTGCAACCCTTTTGTCAAGTGCTGCTATTGGAAGAAAACGACATTTTAAACACTTGCACGTGAAGCAGTTGTTTGATTCTACTAATGATGGGGGACAGCCGTAGTTATTTTTTGATTTTGGTGGGTGAGCGAATTTGCTTCGTATCCAAGGTACAATGCTGTTACAGATTACATTCTTCCATGATAAAAAGTACCACTAAACAATTTTTCAGTTTGATTCCACCTACCTTAATCTTCTGACATACATGGTGTAGCAGGAATTCTGTTTATTTGCCTTTAGTATGGCTCTAGAGTTTTATTACATTTTGAAATAGAAGGAATTTATGGGAACAAGGATCAGTCAATGGAAGCACTCAATGTAAGGGTCTCCCATAATCCTTCTGACCTTAGCGTTTATTATGAGGACTCTTGAAACAACATTGCTTAGTAATTTTTTTGCTGAATAATTTCCTTTTTAAATGCAGTCTCAGTATGTTTGCACAACTACTTCCTAAATTCAGACTGGCAGTAGAATCTAAGTACTGATAGGTAATTACCCTGAGGGGTGGAATTACCCTATTGCGTTGGTCACTTAGAAATCACATTCCACTCTCAGTACTTCAGCTGTCGCACCTAACTCTTTTCTCTGCTCCACCCTTGTTAGTAAACGTACCTTTCATTGTGAAATCATGTTTTTCATGTGTAACATATATGCTGCTTTTGTTAACATTGTTACTTTAAAGGAGGAGAAGGAGTTCTACAATGCAGCTTTAGGTACCATGCCCTAAGAGGATGTTGGTGACCATAGACTTCCATTGGATTGGTCCATGATTATGCTTGGCAAAGTACTGCAATGGCACGCAGTTGCCTTCCGCAGTATGGCTGACCAGGAAACACTCCCGGTCTGCCGTCAGACATATTGGAAGGACTTGCAGCTGATAATTGCTTTGGCCATATTATGAACACACCTTCTATGGCTATCAAGCCCCAGGATGGGACTTGAACCCAGAGCTTCTGGCTCAGAGGTAGAGATGTTACCACTGCACCATAAGACCTCCACCCTCCTAGAACAAGACATTCTTTATTTGCTTAATAACCAGCTTTAGCAAACTGACTCTGTCCTACATTTAAAGGCTACATTTTTTTATTCGTTCATAGAATGTGGGTATTGTTGGCAAGACTAACATTTATTGCCCAACTTTAATTGCCCTTGAGAAAGTGATGGTGAGCTGCCTTCCTGAATACAGCTTGTATCACCTGCTTGATTCCTTGCGCTAAGTTATAAAGTACCGGTAAATAAAACATGCATTTGTGGGATGAAAAATTGAGGCTGACTACTAATATGAGGACAGGCAAAAAAGGGGGGGGTCTACTTAAATGTCGAGTATATTTAAAACATGGTTTTTGGGCCTGGAAGTTTATGGTCATCTTATACGCTGGGCCGACTTAATAACATATTGCCCTCATATATATAATATATAGAAGTCCAGTGACCTGTGCAATAATTGTGGAACATTACAACTTGGCTTGATCCTATCCTTGTCTGAGACACAGCATAGATTTTTTTTTAAATGACAAATTACTGGATATTGATCTAGGTTAGGAAACCTGACTGAAGGTTTTTTTTTGGGCTGGTTCCTAGTCCAGAGGTTTTAGTTGCATTAGTTATTAAATGTAACCTTTATTTGTTAATATTTGTAAACATTCACAAATTAATCACTTATTCTATCTCAAGCAGATGACATTCCAGAGTGGGAAAAGGAGCTACAAAGAGAACTTCAGGAGTTTGAAATTGTTGACGTGAAAGCAAAAGTCAGTGATGCCTGGGAGAAGGAAATTGAGGAGATGCTTCAAGAAGACCACTAAAGGTCTCTTGGTGGAAAACATGATCCCATAATATGAGTTCAGCTTTTCTGAGGCAGTGCTTTCCGTCAGAGCATTATCTCAAAACGTTTCTGAAGAAATACAGAATGCTACCAATAAATCTTGTTTCCTTGCAGTGGGATTTAAGCTTCAACTATATCTCAGCACCATTAGCTTTATTATTACCGCATTTTGTACTTTTTGGACTATGATGATACAAAACAAATGTACTTCGTGTACATTTCCAATGATGGAAAACATTTTAGAAATGGAAGCTGCTGTAAGTATTGTAGGTTTCAATTGTAGCCAATGTGCTGAAAGTCACTTCTTTTGTTAACAATATTTAATTTCTATCTGTATAAACTGTGACTTTTTTTAAAAAAACATAAATGCCTTGTAGAATCTTCTCTTTGTGCCTAGCCAATCCAATACATATAATTGACCAAAGGGTCCATGGTGACATAGCACATTGATATTACACCAAAGTAAGATACAGGATTCCCAGTTCCTTGCATGGTGGGTTCTAAACTTAAGGCCGTGGCATCAAAGGCTTGTGGGGTGAAGTAATGATTATAGAGGCAAGAAGAATAAAATGTACCCTAAAGATAGTCAATATTTGGTATAACTTAGTAGCCTTCTTTTGGACCATTTTAAGAGTGAGCAACCAATAGGAAGAACTTCTTTGTAGAGCCAAGATTTTGTTCGGAACTTCAATCAGTGACTTGGGCAAAGATGGTTTTGTGTTTTGTTTTCAGGAGTAGCTTTAGAAACCAGTTCAGATACTGGGATTGTCTTCCCAATAACACAGGAAGATCCCATATTTGATTTGTGACATGTGCTGTTTGTCTTACCTTAGATGGGATGACCCTAAAATATTGATAGATTAAGTTATTTCTTGTCTGTGAAGTTAGTCTGTTCATGCATACGAGACTTTAGTAATACAGTGAAACTGAAATATGTGTAGGGGTGAACAGTGTTTATTGGGTTCCGAGGCCTTCCTTGCATTTTCAAATATAAAATGTGATATGGAAGTGAAGTAAAAATGTCTACCAGATCTACTTTGATTTTCTTTTTTAAGCCCTTAATGCCTTGTGTACATTGTATATGTTTGTGGTTGTGCCCAGGGTTTTTTTTTTTTTACAGATTCTGTTATATAAATTTCACCCAAAGATTCCTATTAGGGACAAATAGAAATGGAAAAGTGACTCATCCAAGTGGATTCTGGAGTGGGAGTAGTGTGAAAGAAACATTTTTGCAAAAAAAGTGTAGAGTGAAAATAAATGCTGTGCAAAATTTGAAGTCTTTTAGCAGTTTTTAGTTTACCTGGAGCATCTTTGAATCATTGTCACTGGCAGGTGGGGGAATGCCCAGTTCATATTTCTGACTTGTGAAGTTCCTAATCAACAAAATCTCTGCTCAGAAGATTAGCTATTTAACAATGGAGCGACATAATGGTGTGGGTTGGAGAGCCATAATTATTCTTGTGAAATTCTGGATCTGATTTAGTATACAGTTGTTGCAATGCTTTGTGCAGTGCTTTAGAAGTTGTTAAAATATAGGCTCTTGTTTTAGTTTTGGAGACCATTTAAATTGTGTGGAACTTGATTTCTGACATGGTTGTTTCTGAATATCTTAGCAGCATTTTGACAAAGGTACTGTAAAATGCATGAAGACAGGATTAGCACTTGAAAGGTAACTATCACTGTTTGGTACAACTTAAATTTTCTTATATATTTATAAGATAAAAGTTAAAAAGAATACATAAAGAAAACATAAAAATCATGGAGTAAAAACTCTGCTTACGTGTTCATCAAAACACAATTTTCCCTTGATTGAAGTGAGAAAACTGTGTGGCTGGAAAACACAGATGTGAAATTTCTATTCCCATCCCTCTTTGTACAGAATGACCATATTCTTTCACAGAAACATGCATATTAAAAAAACGCATGGTTTAACTTGTGTGGGCAGAGATGTTTTGGATTCCATTAGTATGCCAAAAATGTATGTTTCTGCCAAATGTTTTGTGATTTGTGTTTTCCCCTGAAGGCAAAAAGGGAAAATGATGTATTATGTATTTTTCCCCAACAGACATTAAATGGTCAAAATTCTGTTTATAAAATTTTCAACAAAATTTTCTCCTTCATTTATGTCCTCTTACATATGCAGAAACATGGACTTGATGTTCAAAAGTTCAGTATTTTAAATTGGTAACTGCTGTTTTCAAGAACTTTTTGGGTATTATGGAACTTGGCAAACACTGAAATTCTTGCACAACATTACAACAGTGATGATCACTTCATAGAAATGCTTACTTCATTGGCAGTGAAATGCTGTGTTTTGTCCTGTGGTTGTTAAAGGCGCCAGATAAATGGAAGTCTTATTGTTAGTAGTAATCTTGCAGATAGAAAGAAAAACCTGCATTTATCTCGTGTCTTTTATGACCTTGGTGAATCTCAAAGTTCTTTATAGCCAAGTGCTTTTGAAGTGGAAGATGCAATGCACAAATACAGAAAACCTATATGTTTAATGTAAACTACGAAGTGACTCAAAACATGTCACTGGATCAAATTTTGTTTTACATAAAGTGGGCTAATTGGTGTTGCTGAGCCATACAGACATGTTTTGTCCCATGTTGGGATTAGTGACCTGGATCTCATCCTAGGCAGCAGTTGGAGTAGTAAAGTACACTTCTTTATCCATAACTATGGATGGATAAAAAAACAACAGCCGGGGGTTCGCGTCTCCAGCTGTTATCATTGAGCCTGCCAGAGAATGTATGTGTGTAAACATTGGATGAGGTTAGAATCTGGCTCAGCTGTTCTTCTCAATCCCTGTGCCCCCTTGCAACCAAATAGCTTCCCATCATTCACTGCCTTGGCACACATCTGAAGAATGTTCACTTGGGAAATGGATCTACGGGCAGCCTGAACCCATTAGCTTCAAGGAGAGGTAGAAAAATTGGGAGGGAGCAAGGAAGAATTAAATATTATTTTCTCCGGTCAAAAGTCTCTGTGGCCACAGGTTTTAAGACACTCCGTATGTAGTTGGGAAACTTACAAGTTCTGCAATTTGACAGGTGCTACTTCAGACAACTTGTAAACATAAAGGCATCACGAAAACCGTTTAAAGAACAAATACCATGAAGATACTCTAGAAAATCAAGCTCATGATCCAAACACAAGCCTACCTGTGTTTTCTTCAGTACAAATGTAGCATTGTTTTTAATATGTTGCACAGATTTTCAATATCTGGTTCTGTGTGTAATTTGAAAGACTATTTACATTTACATTCTGAGTGTGAGAGATTGTTACACAAATTACATTGCCATTGTGATTTAATTAAATAAATATGTATTAATGTGGCTGGAGTATTTACATTACAGAATTATATTTTAATTTAGTCAGACATTTTAAGTTTAAAATGCTTAGATAAAGGGTAGATAGTTGTGTCGTGGTAATGTCACTGGACAAGTCATCCAGAGACCCAGGCTAATGACCTGGGAACACGGGTTCAAATCCAACCACGGCAGCTGGTGGAATTTTAATTCACTTAATAAATCTGGAATTGAAAGCTGTAATCAGTAATGGGGACCATGGCAGCCATCATTGCTGTAAAAACCCATCTGATTCACTCATGTTATGAGGGATGGAAATCTGCCACCCTTTGCTGGTGTGGCCTACACGTGACCCCAGAACCACAATGTGGTTGATACTTAGCTGCCCCCAAAATAGCTGAGAAAGCCGCTCAATTCAAGGGAAATTAAGGATGGGCAACCAACGCTGGCCTTTCCCGTGACACCCACGTACCATGAAAGGATAAATAAAATGCTCCCTTTTCCTTGGCAATGAACGACAATTTATTTATTTGGCCATTTCATTTGGCCAATTTTATTTTATGCTTTAAAATTATATATCCGTATACTTGCAAGTTCTAGCACTTATATATGCATGACCTTCCATTTCTCAAGCATTTGCTATTTGCTATTTTTTTAGCTAAATAGCTAAACTATTTGCCAAATTGCTGAATCATGTAAAACATAAGGAACAGGAGTAGGGTCATATGGCCCATTGAAGCTGCTTCACCATTCAGTAAAAACATGGCCCTGCCAGTTCCCTGTATTACTTAATTCCCCTAGAAGCCAAAAATATATTTATCTCAGTCATGACTATGCTCAACGATTGAGCTTCAAAGAAGAGTCCTATTGGCCAGGAAACATTGACTTTGTTTCTCTCTACAGATACTGCCAGACTTGCTGGGGTTTTCCAGCACTTTTTTTAATTTCAGATCTCCAGCAACCGCAGTATTTTGCTTTTACAAGATATATATCTTCCTTGGTACCACACTCTGTGGTTTCTTTGTGCACTAAGCCATTAAGGAAGCTCACAAAGGGCCCATAAAACTTGGCCTCTATCTGGATTACAAGTGGCTAGTTTATGTCCAGAGGTATGTTACATCCACTTTTATTTGCTTTGTTGTTCATTTGAACAAGGGTTTCACAATGTGCCCCACTCCCCTCTCCAACACATACACAGAACTTCAACAACAATTGAATTCTTAAAATAAACAAGGCATAAACAAGCTTTTACATACCTTTTAGTTTGAGGTCCAAAAGTCACTGCAATGTTTAATGATTTGCCACCAAATAAACTAGTGTGTGGACAAGAATGATGGTACTTTGTATTACTGAACTGAATCTTCTGTTTCTGATTTCTTGCTGATAACATATCATGAATTGTATTAAATCTCACCCTGACTCAGAGAAAATCAACTTTCCCATAATTTAACAAGGTCTCACTTTGAAAGCTTTGCAATTCCACAGTATCCTTTGCAGTCTCTAGTCTTCCTCCAATCAGCTCCTTCAGCAAGTTCTCATGCATTAGGATATGGCCAAGCTAACCTTGTTACTTTTTCTTGATATTCACTAACAATCTTTCCTCCTTCACCATCCTGAGAATCTCTTCAATGCTTCTGATAGTGATGCAAAATTTATGCTCCCTTGTCGGTGATTTAGTGGTATTAAGGATACAAATAACATCCCAGAAATAGCTGTAAATCTGGAATTGGAAGGGCGAGAGGAACTCAGGAAAATGACAGTCACCAGGGAAGAGGTATTGAGCAAATTGTTGGAGCTGCGGGCTGACAAATCCCTGGGTCCTGATGGACTTCATCCTAGGGCCTTAAAAGAAGTGGTGAGTGAGATAGTTGATGCGTTGGTTTTAATTTTCCAAAATTCCTTATACTCGGGGAAATTTTCATTAGATTACATAATTTTTAAAGCTTCTATAACATCCCTTCTTACTCTGCCCTGATCAAATAAAAATGGCCTAGCTTTTCAAATCAGTTATCATAACTATATATATATATATATATATATATATGCTCATCCTTCTTGTGCTAGCAAATCAGTGTTGCATCTTTACTATGGCTCCAACATCTTTCCTATAACGGTGCTGTAAGTGTGACCTAACTAATGTTTTGAACTGATTCTTTATTGTCTCTTTGCGTTTGCATTGAATACCCTATAAATAAATTCTGGAACCCCATTTGCTTTGTATGGATTTTTCCATCTACAATCCTGTTCTGTGAAGACATGGGTACAAGCTCCATGCCATAGTGTTTTGGTACATTTGTGTGCTGTGTTACCACACCACCTTACACCTTGTCAACATTCATTCCATCATTGACCTTAGAGAACCTAAACCAGGAATGTACATACACTCTGTGGTTGGGATCATTGGGTAATGATCAGGAACAGTCTGTTCATTGTGCTCCTCCCAAAAACTTATTTAAACAGTCATGGACCAAATTTGGGATTGTTATTCTGTTTATTATCACCCGATGGTCCACTGAGCCATACAATGGCTCGCTCCCAAATCCACCTCCAGCTTTGATTACATGTTGAATAAAACAGATGCATGCTTTTATGTCACACCAGTGAAGTCTTTTAAAACCCTATCCATTCCATTAGGTTGTGATTTCTTTTCTGTTTTAGTGAAAAAAACAAGACTCTTTTTCAAGGAATCAGTCAAAATAAAAATGCGCAGTAACAACATACTACTTACTGCCTCAAGATGGGTACTGCACTTAAGTCTAGATCAAAACAGCAATTTGATTGCTAATTAAAATTACCTTTTAACATATGTCAAATATTCTTCAGATCTTTTGAATAAAAATCACATTTGGTAAACAAAATATTGTATAAGTGTTCCAATGTATTTTTAAAACTAATTCATATTGTCAGAATACAGATGTGTTTTACGTTATTCTAACACAGAGCAAGGATAGAACAGCGAACAGCAGAATTTGTTTTAAATGGTTCACTGAAAAATGCTGTCTTTTCACCTTAATGACACTGATAACCTGAGGGGATGGTACACAGATTGAGTTTTTGGCAAGAGATACAGGGGGAATGTGAAGTAACAAGTAGTAATGACCTGGAACACCCTACCCGCAAGGTTGTTGGCAGTAGAAATGATCAATGGTTTTCAGTACAGCTACAACACTGATATCTACCTGGCAATGTGGAAAATTGCCCAGGTATGTCCTGTCCGCAAAAGGCAGGACAAATCCAACCCAGCCAATTACCACCCCATCATCTATTCTCGATCATTAGCAAAATAATGAAAGGAGTCATTGACAGTGCTATCAAGCAGCATTTACTCAGCAATAATCTGCTCACTGATGCTCAGTTTGGGTTCTGCCAGGGCCACTCAACTCCTGACCTCATTATAGCCTTGGTTCAAACGTGGTATGATCACTGTCAAGAAAACAATAAATTGTAATATTTTTCTTCTGTTAATAACTGTCATATTTCTTATGTACTGGAAGGCACACTGCTGGGGGTGTAAATATGGTAATTGGAGTAAGAGCCAGAGTGACTGCAAGAGTCTCAAGCCAACAGTAAGAAGTGGTTTTCATATGTTAATAAACCAAGAGGAACTTCAAGCAGAGTTTTACAGAAAGCAATAACAGGAGTAGTTCTTCATCATCAGTCTTCACTATAGAGGATATAAGTAACATCCGAGAAACAGTTATAAATCAGGAAATGGAAGGGAGGAGAGGAACTCAGGAAAATTACAATCACCAAAGAAGTAGTACTGAGTAAATTGTTGGAGCTGTGGGCTAATTTCATCGTAGGGTCTTAAGAGAAGTGGCTAGTGAGATAGTTGATGCATTGGTTTTAATTTTCTGACATTCCTTCAATTCGGGAAGGTTCATTAGATTAGAAGATAACAAACGTAACTATTATTCAAAAAGGAGGGTGACAGAAAGTGGAAAATACAGGCAGGTTAGCTTAATGTCTGTTATAGAGAAAATGTTAGAAGCTATTATTAAGGAAGATACAGCAGGGCACTTGGATAAGCTCAAGGGAATCACACAGTGTCGACATGGTTTTGTGAAATCACATTTAGCCAACTTATTGGAGTTCTTGGAGGAAGGAACATGTGCTGTAGATAAAGGGGAACCTGATTTTCTGCACTTAGGTTTCCAGAAGGCATTTGATAAAGTGCCCCATCAAAGGTTATTGCAGAAAATAAAAGCTCATGGGATATGGGGTAACATATTGGCATAGTTAGAAGATTGGCTGGCTAACAGAAAGCAGAGAATAGGCATAAATGTTTGGCAAGATGTAATGAGTGGAGTGCCACAGAGATCAGTGCTGGGATCTCAAGAATAAAAGAGAGCATATTATCTAAATGGTGAGAGATTGCAGAGCTCTGAGATGCAAAGGGATCTGGGTGTCCTAGTGCATGAATCACAAAAGGCTAGTATGTAGGTACAGCAAGTAATTAGGAAAGCTAATAGAATGTTATCATCTATTGCGAGGGGAATTGAATACAAAGGTAGGGAGATTATGCTTCAATTATATAGAGCATTAGTGAGACCACATCTGGAGTACTGTGTACAGTACTGGTCACTTTATTTAAGGAAGGATGGAAATGTGTTAGAAGCAGTTTAGAGAAGGTTTACCAGATTAATACCTGGAATAAGCAGTTTGTCTTAATGAGGAGTGGTTGAACAGGCTAGGCTTGTATCCCCTGGAGTTTAGAAGAGTAAGAGGTGACTTGATTGAAACATATAAGATCCTGAGGGGTCTTGACAGAGTGGATGTGGAAAGGAGGTTTCCTTTTGTGGGAGAATCTAGAACTAGGGGTCAGTGTTTAAAAATAAGGGGTCGCCCATTTAAAATGGAGAAGAAGTAAATTTTGTTCTCTCAGGAAGTCGTGAGTCTTTGGAACTCTCTTCCTGAAAAGGCGATAGAAACAGACTGTAGAAAAAAGGGGATTAAAAAAAGGGTGGTGAGAATGGAGGGGAGTTTTAGCTGGAGCTGTTTAAGCTGTTGAGCTATAGCTGGAGCACTAGGGCTGGGAGAGGATGCAATGTGAGTTCACCATCCTCACCCCCTTTTTTTAATATCCTTTTTTCTACATTCGTTTTTTATCTGCTTTTTTTTTCATTTATCTGTAGTTTTATCCCCTTTTTTTTATCCCCCCTTCTATCCCATTTTCTATCCTCTGACTTCTCTTTGATATTCAAACAAACTATCAACTTATCAAAAATGCAAATGTTAGATCTAACCTACTCACTTGTTCTGCAAACTTAACACCTTTATCTCTTTCCATGTTCCAAACCCCCCCCCAAACAACCTGACTCCTATCAAATTATGTCTAGCTTAATTAAATCTCTCACATACACAGACAGACACCCAGCATTCTTTACAAAATAACACAATATTCCCCAAAATATTAAAAAAAAATCCACTCTCACAATGGACAAGAACTGAATCCAGAGGTGAGGTGAGAGTGACTGTCCTTGACATCAAGGCAGCATTTGACCGAGTGTGGCATCAGGAAGCCCTAGCAAAACTGGAGTCAATGGGAATCAGGGAAAACTCTCTGCTGGTTGGAGTCATACCTAGCACAAATGAAGTGGCTGTGGTTGTTGGAGGTCAATCATTTCAATCCCAGGACATCACTGCAGGAATTTCTCATGGTAGTGTCCTCGGCCCAACCATCTTCAGCTGCTTCATCAATGATCTTTCCTTCATCATAGGTCAGATGTGGGGATGTTTGCCGATGTTCACCATCATTCACGACTCTTCAGATAATAAATCAGTCTGTGTCCATATGCATCGAAACCTAGACGACATTCAGGCTTGGACTGTTAAGTGGCAAGTAACATTTGCGCCACACATGTGTCAGGCAATGACCATCTCCAACAAGAGAAAATCTAACCACCTCCCCTTGACATTCAATGGCATTACCAGTTTTAAAAATTCATTTACAGGATGTGGGCGTTACTGGCTAGGCCAGTATTTATTGCCCATTCTTAATTACCCTGGAGAAGATGGTGGTGAGCTGCCTTCTTGAACCGCTGCAGTCCCTGCGGCGTAGGAACACCCACAGTGCTGTTAGTAAGGGAGTTCCACGAATTTGACCCAGCAACAGTGAAGGAATGGCAATATATTTCCAAGTCAGGATTGTGAGTAGCTTGGACAGGAACTTCCAGGTGGTTGTGTTCCCATATGACTGCTGCGCTTGTCCTTCTAGATGGTAGTGGTCATGGGTTTGGAAGGTGCTGTCTAAGTAGCCTTGATGAGTTTCTGCAGTGCATCTTGTAGATGGTACACACTGCTGTCACTGTTCATTCCCCCACTATCAATGTCCTTGGGGTTACCATTGACCAGAAACCAAACTGGACTAGCCATATAAATATTGTGGCTACAAGAACAAGTCAGAGGCTGGGAATTCTGGGGTGAGTAACTCACCTCTTGACTCCCTGGAACCTGTCTATCATCTACAAGGGACAAGTCAGGAGTGTGATAGAATACTCTCCACTTGCCAGGATGAGTGCAGCTCCAACAACACTCAAGAAACTCAACAACATTTAGTACAAAACAGCCTGCTTGATTGGCATCCCAACCCCTGCCTTCAAAATCCATTCTCTCCACCACCAACACACAATGGCAGCAGTGTATACCATCTACAAAATGCACTACAGCAACTCACCAAGGCTCTTTCAACAGCACCTTCCAAATCTGTGACCTCTTACCACCTAGAAGGACAAGGGCAGCAGATACATGGGAACATCACCACCTGCAAGTTCCCCTCCAAGTCATTCAACATCCTGACTTGGAACCATATTGCTATTCCTTCACTGTCACTGGGTGAAAATACTGGAACTCCCTCCCTAACAGCACTGTGGCTGTACCTACACCATATAGCCTGCAGCAGTTCAGGAAGGCAGCTCACCACCAGCTCCTCAAGGGAAATCAGGGGTGGGCAATAAAAACGCTGGCCTGATCAACGATGTCCACATCCCGTGAAGGAATTTTTTAAAAAAGGGAAATTTATTGGGCACATGAAGGAAAGAAGCTTGCAGGGCTACAGGGATAGAGCAGGGAATTGGGATTGACTGGGTTGCTCCAGGGAGAGCTGGCATTGACTTGATTGGCCAAATGGCCTCCTTTTGTGTAGTAAATAACCATGACTCTTTAAGACTTTGTACTGTAAAGATGGGCACATAAAGAGCATTGGATAAATAAGCTGGTTGGATAATATGGAACCCAAGGGTTGTTAGGTTAAATTAGATGGGGCAGAATTGTCCCAGATTTGCACAAAGTGCAGTAGCGGGCAGGTAAAACGATGTCAAGCTATATTGTCCCAAACTCACCCCATTAATTTTGCATTCCTGCAAAACATGCCATTCACATGGCAGACAGGCTCTCGCTCATCACCATGCTGCTTCAGCACACCGGATGCCATAATTAAAGTCCAGCCACACACGCACCTCTCAGTGCTTCCAGCCCACGACAGCTGCAAAGAAGACATGCAGCCCCCAGATTCAATGACGCATCCCTCGAGCGCCTTTTGGACACAGTAGAGTCTCGACGTGTTGTCCTCTACTACTCGCTTGGCCACAGGATGAGCAGCAACATCACCACTCCAGCATGGGAGGTGGGGACAGCGGTGGTTAGCGCCAATGACCTTCAAAAGAGGACAGCCGCCCAGAACCGAAAGAGGATAAATGATCTGCTCCGTTCCGCCAGGGTAAGTCACTCTTCTCATCACTCTCAACTCACACACTCACAAACCCATCACACACCCACAGGGCCCTCACTCACTGCCGGTTCAAGGGACATCTCACACTCACCATCATTGTCCCCATCCTGTCCATGGCACCACTCACCACACACATGCCAGACATACTTATCATCTGGCCTGGCAGGCGTCCTGCTTACACTCTCTCCCTCCCTATTCAAGTGGGACAAGCTGGCACAAAACAAAAGGGAGAGGTCGCAGACCAGTGGCGGAATAGAGCTAACCAGCTGCCCGGTGAGGGTCTGGACTGTTCCTGTGCTGACGGTGATGTCGGTGCTGCTCTACCAAGTGACAGTCCAGCAGCACAACATCGATCAGATAACCATGCTGTGTGTGATGTGTCCTCTTTCACAGGCCACTGCCATCCACTAATTATCTCTTCTTGTTTCCGCAGGCACATCTGTCAAACAGCTGAAAGAGTCCAAGACCCAGAGCCTCCAATCAAGTCCCAAAGAAACCTCTGTAGAGGAATCTGGAGGCACCCTCCCTGAAGTCCCTTCACAGCGCTCACCCACACCCTCCACCAGCGCAGAGACACACACCTCAGTGGGACCCAGCTTTAGAGTAGCCTCGGGACCACAATCTGGGGAGCACATCGCGCTGTCTGATCCACAGCAGGCGGAGGCAGGGACTTCCCAGGTGTCCGGCACTTGGAGGACTGCTGGAGGCCAAAAATTGGCTGAGTCTGAGTCAGATGACAAGCCTCTGGTCTCGGTCCTGTCACAGTTGCTGGAAATGCAAAGGCAAGCTCAGGAACATCAGGAAGGGATGTCCACTGCACTCCTCAGGTTGCAAGGCATGATGGAGGAGTCCGTCTGCCTTCAGGCTGAGGCGATAGCGCCAACATTCCAATGCACCGAGGTCAACTGGTAGAATGGCAGCCGCCATGGAGACCTTTGTCTAGAATGCCGCTCCTACACTGCTGCACAGGCTCAACTCCATCATTGATGCCATGTTGGCCTCCAACAGTGTGTATGAGAGATGGGTGCCGGGCGGCATGATTTCACTCCAGCTTACCATTCTCCTCAAGCAGACAGTCTGGGGCACCCATAGAGAGGAGGATCAGCAGGTGTACCCCCCCCCAGTGCCATCCACCCAGGTTCAGCCCATCCGAATCCCCTCTTCCTGTGACCCAGCAGCTCTGGCTTCACAGGCCGAGGAGGGTGTCACTGCTACACAGCAGGACCCCGAAAGCAGGCCAAGGCCCTCCGGGTCTCAGCCATCCAGACGACTCTCACCAAGGTCATCACAGACAGGGTGTAGCAGTCAGCAGGCTGCCTCCACCTCCAGTGTGGCTGACCAAGGAGCAACAAGACTTAGCGGCAGGATTAGAAAAGTTAAGAAGATGTGATCAGGGTCATATCATGGAGGCGCAGCCATGAATCTTTAAAAGCATCTGATCCTTTGTCCTTCAGCAGCACAGTGTCACTGGTCACAGATACTGAGGAGATGGGGGCCAGCCACGGGTGTTAATCACTTGTACATACTGTTCACTATTATCAATAAACTCCCAAGAATGTCTCCCCGCCTGTGGCTCCTTGTTCTGATGAGCAGTGTTCGTGTCACTCAGATGTGAAACCTTTCTGCACAAGATAAAGGCAGGTGTCTCAGTCCAGGGCCTCTTCCCTATGTCTGTGCAGCCTTCAGACTACAGTGATGGTCCAGCCTCACACTCCCTGGAAACATTAGTGATGCCTGAACTTTGACGGTGCTTTTCATTGCTGCCAGAATGTAGTGGGCAGGTGTCATAGAGTTCTGTCATTCTCTCTGTGTGCTCTCAGCACCTTTAAGATGGGTCTGGCCCCCATCTCTTCAGTATCTGTGACCAGTGACACTGTGCTCCGGAAAAAGTCAGGTGCTGAAGGCAGACAAAGGATCAGGTGCATTTAAAGATTCGTGGCTGCGTCTCTATGATATGACCCTGATCACAGAACGCAAGCAAGCTGTCCTTGGCCAGACAGAGGTCAGATATTCTCAGAGGCTATGTGAAGATCTATGGAGTGTCCTCACTACATGTCATCATTATCCTCCTGCAATCGAGTGACTGAATATTTGACTCCAGACTGGCTTATAGCAGCACACATACCCTCTGTGATCAGTCTCCTATCACGGAGATGCAATAGAGGCCCTAATACAGATGCAATGTGAGGAGCTATGTTGTCTCCTCACTGCAAGGTGTCATCCTCCTCCACGAATCTAGCAGCTATGAGGGCCTCCCGAGCGCCTGCCTCATCTGGCCAGTGCGAGGGCCTCATCCCTGAGACCTCCAGCTCCTCCATCTCCTCCTCAGCCAGCTCCTCTCCCTGTTGCAGCACCAGGTTGTAAAGGGCGCAGCAGACGATGACAATGCGTGGACTATATTGCAGGGCTCCACCACACTGGGCCAGGCACTGGAACCTCATTTTCAGCATCCCAATGGTTTGCTCCACGAAGAGCGAGTTGCAGCATGAGCCTTGTTATATCTTCTCCCTGCTACAGTCTGAGGCCGCCGCACGGGTGTCATCAGTCACAGCCTCTGTGGGAAGTCCTTGTCCACGAGGAGCCAACCCTGCAGCCTCTGTGGACCCTGGAAGACTCCAGGGATCTGGAACCAACTGAGGATGTAGTTGTCATGGACACTCCCTGGAAACCGTGTGCAGGATGCGTTTGTGGTTGTCGTACACCAGCTGCACATTCAGCGAATGGAAGCCCTTGCGGTTGATATAATTGACCCCTTGTTGTGATAGAGATCTGACACCACATGAGTGCAGTTGATGGCACCCTGCACCTGTGGGAAACCCTTGATCTGGGCAAATCCAATCACCCTTGCATCCTGGCTGTCCTGGTCCTGGGCAAAATGCACAAAGTTGTGGGTCCTTGCGAAGATGGCATCTGTGACCTCATGGATTGTGGAGGCTTGAGATATCCAATAGATTGTCACCTGTGGAGCCCTGGCAGTGGATCCCCTCCATTTCCCTGTGGTGCCAAATCCTGCATTTGCTGGCAAATGTGACTGACCAGTTCCCTGGACATGCGCAGTCTTTGGCGACACTGGTTCTCAGTCATCTGCAGGAATGACAGGTGACATCTATAGACCCAACCATGGCTCACTGTGGCTCTTCAGCAGTGTGTGCAGGAGCCCCAGCCGCCCTTTCTTCCAGGGAGTGTTGCTCCTCCCTTTGCGCAGCCAGGCACCTCGATCACTCTGTACTCAGTCATCTTTGCTCTCTGTAAGCCATGAGGCATACAGATGGTTCACTAGGCTCCATGATGCTGATGTACCCTTCCTTCAGGACAAAAGAGAGAGAGGCGTGGGTTAGCATGGGTGTACTAAGAACTTGTCTTGGTTAAGTCTGAAGGCCCTTTAATGCATCCTGGAGAGCATTGGCGACCACTTGGATGGCCAGAGATTAGTGCGCTGCATGGCTGCCCGAAACCCCACCCTCCTGCCCCCCCCACCCCACCTGACCGATTGGCAGCAGCTTTGCCCATTGGACTGCAGGCTGTGCTCTCAGCTCAGGCACAGGCATTCTCCTAACCTGCACTGCAAGGCTGCACTCTTAGCTTGAACCATGGGACAGACTGGTCCAAACCAGGATGGTGAAATTGCAAGGGACTGTGAGCACCTCCAGCAGTGACTGCTCCATGGCCAGCTTTAGCAAGGAGATTGTACAATATGTGCAGTCGTCCAATTGTTCTGCAGGCCATTAAAATGTGCATTACTTTCCAGTCTGTGCCCGGGGTGTGAAAAGCTCTGGAACACTTGCTGGTGCTTTGATGATTCTGCATTGCCTTGAGTGGGCAGATAAGCTAGAGGCCCGACTCCAATCATATCAAGGTGGCTGCGTCTGAACTGTCTCAGCTGCAGAAGAATGGCCACTTTATACAAGGTTTCCCTAAAGCGTGGCCTCTTACCTACCCCCCCCCCCCCACCCTGCATGTGCCTGTGCAATACCTTCAAGTGCAGGACAGCCCTTGCCCACCCCTCCAAAATGTACCTCAACCGCAGGCAGCCCTTGCATCCCCCACAACGCGCCTCAACGTTGAAGTCCAACAGGTGACCCAGGCGAGCGCTACGCAGCGTTACTGTGTACTCACCTCCGAGTTCCCCTCAAAATGCAGCCCGCCATGTACACACCTTGTATGTGCTGTTGTGAAAGACGTCACTGTGTAACCACGCCGACATGGGTGGACGATCCAGCGGGGTGGGGGGGGGAGATGATGTGCAGATGTTTCCAACGTCCGATGCTGGGAAATGTGTCCTGCCATTGGTGGGTGGAATGGTCAATTGGAACCTGGTTTCACAACTCCATGAAACCAATTTTTGGCTTTCTCGTCATGTTGCCTACTCACGCCACCGAACACGCCCTACACCAGCGGGCACAGACAAGTCCACCCATAGGCTTTTCAAGCATAGGTATTTAATCATAGCAGAGGGAGTGTAGAAGACAAGGTTACTTCTAATGTAGAGCACAAGATCAAAGATTTGTGCAATAAATCTATTGTTCAGAAAAAGCAACAATAAGGAGTAATGTTATAGTGTGACAAGACAGAAGACCCCTCACGTCTGCCTAAAAATCTGTTCAAAGCTCTAAGAGTCGTAAAACAACTTTTAAAAAAAAATCTAACAGGAACTAGACATTAAAAGGAAAAAAGGTACAACATTTTATTCAGTTGTAACTTTTGTTGACTAACTTTAAGATCAGGGAATGTGAACAGAGACACTGATGGTTATTGACAGATGTTCATTGTACAGGTGGTTTTAAATGTAGTACTAAATGTGTACCATGTTGTATGAAGTTTTAAGATGAATGTTTTTGAATAATATTACCATTTCTGTGTTTAAATCTGTTATGATGTAGAAATGAGCCCAATGGTTTTCATGTTTACATATATTTGTACCTTGAAAGAACTGAACCTCAGTGTATATATCATGGTAGCCTAACATTGTTGATCAAAGACAAAAACAGAAAAATCTGGAAAAGCTCAGCAAGTCTAACAGCATCTGTGGAGAGAAAGACGGAGTTAACCTTTCAAGTCCGTATGACTCTTCAGAGCTCTGAAGAAGAGTCATACAGACTCGAAACATTAACTCTGTCTTTCTCTCCACAGATGCTGTCCGACCTGCTGAGCTTTTCCAGCTTTTCCTGTTTTTGTTTCAGTCTTCCAGCATCCGCAGTATTTTGATTTTATCATATTGTTGATCAAGGAATCATTTAATCAGTTAAATAAATCAAAAAATCAAAACAAAAGCAAAATACAGTGGATCCTGAAGTAAAAACAGAAAATACAGGAAATATTCAACAGGTCAACAGGAGAGAAACAGAGTTAACATTTCAGGTCAATGACCTACTCGTCAGAACTGAAAAACGTTTGAAATGTAACAGGCTTTAAGCAAATACACAGGCAGAGAAGTTGGGGGTTGGGGGGGGGGGGGGGGGGGGGGGCTGCACTTGGGGTGTGGTGTGGCAGGGTTGGGGGAGAAGGAAAATAAAAGGAAAAATAAAAGGAAAGGTCTGCGATAGGATGGTGGGTAGGAGAGATTCAGTCACAAAAGGAATGATGGTGGTGCAAGGTGAAAGGAGGTTGTAATAAAGATTGCTGTAGGAGAGATGTGGATGTGGATAGGAGAATCACCACCAACAGTTACTGTCTGATAAAATGGGGGCAGAGGTTACAATCTGACATTGCTGAATGAGTCCAGAGGCCTGTAAAGTGCCTGCAAGATGACAGGCCATTTGGCCGTTGGGCTTCAGCGGAACAGGGCAGGGCAGTCAGTATGGGAATAGGAGCGGTAAATTAAAACCACGGGCTGAATTAAAACACAAAAGCAAAACTGCGGATGCTGGAAATCTAGAACAAAAACAAAAATACCTGGAAAAAACTCAGCAGGTCTGACAGCATCTACGGAGAGGGATACAGTTGACGTTTCAAGTCTGTATGACCCTTCATCAGAACTAAGACATCCCCCTCAGAGCAGAACTTCCCAGGATCTGGTGGTTAACCAGGGTCCACAAAGGACCATAGGTTCTCTCTCCATCAGAGAGAGAGACAGACAGACAATTGAGGCACAACTGTACAAGGTGAGGAGACAGGTCCCCATAGACTACCACAGCTGGTAGGTGGATTGAACCCACACCATTGGCATAATTCTGCATCACACGCTAGCCATCTAACCAACTGAGCTAACCAAATCCTATTTTTACTTAGTTCTGTTGAAAGGTCATGAGGACTCGAAGCGTCAACTGTGCTCTTTGCCGATGCTGCCAGACCTGCTGAGTTTTTCCAGGTTTTTGTTTATGTGACCGGTTCCTCCACTCCCCACCCACCCCACCCAGGGTCACATTCCTACCTATTGCACTGCATCTGTAAAAAAAGATCTGACTGAACTGGAACCAGTTCAAACACGGTTGCTATTCTCAGATTAGACCCTCCCGTGAAAACAATCAGGTTCCAACTCGAAACCAGATTTCCCATTATAGAAAAGAAAACACTTTTTTTTTAAAAAAAAAGAATGAGAATCCCTCCGCGAGTCTGCAGTTGGCTCGCAAATAGGGTAAGAGTGAACCTTGCCCAATCCATGCTTCGGAGTTGCTGGGAGCCATCACATGATGACCAGGAAAACTTTTTGGACCAATGCGAGAACTAACATAAGAAATAATTTACTTCCGTCATGGGGAGAACTTCGCATTATCTGAAACAAAAACAGGTTTTAAGTCAGTGGGTGGACAGGGGGACCCGAGCTCACCGAGGTTTGCCTCCGGTGGAACATGACATGGATGCGATGTGGCAGTACCAGTTTCGGATTATTCTGCTAGGCGATTCTACTGTGGGCAAATCATCCCTTCTGAAGCGCTTTACCGACGGCATTTTCAGTGAGGTCCAAGACCCCACCGTGGGAGTGGATTTTTACGCTCGCGTGTTGGAAGTCGAGCCGGGTTGTAGGATCAAACTTCAGCTATGGGACACCGCTGGCCAAGAACGGTTCAGGTCAGTGCGATTCGTTTCGCTTCGGTTCTTGTTTTTATTTTTTTTTTGTGTGTGTATAATATATTTTGGGAAACCAGGACGCAGACTCTTTCTAAAGTCGCGAGTTACGAAACTTTTGCGGTTCCAAGAATAATCATTTTGTCAATACGCTTTCGGAACGGCAGCTTGAAGTTTTGGAACTTTTGCGATATTTCTGTTCCTTCGCGACAAGTTGGTCACCAAGAAACCAAATAGGGAATTCAGGAGAAACTTCATATATATATATATATATATATATATATAAACCCCAGAGAGTGGTGAGGATTGTGGAGGAGCTCGCTACCAAAGGGGTCAATTGCGGAAGCGGGAGAAACATAAAGGAGACTGGAGTAGCAGGTTTTAAACTGTTCGAATTACTTGAGCACAGGCGGGAGGAGGCTTGTTAAACACTGGCAAGGACTGGGTTAGGTAAATTCTGTATGTCCGACGTAAATCTCCAGTAAAACTCCTTTTGCTTTCTGTTCCGAAATATTTCTGTAAAGTGGATACATCCCTTACATTCATCCAATGCTGACAAAAGTTTTTTTTTTCTTAAATGTTAATCTAGCCCTTTTTTTCCTAAAAGTAATAATTCTCTAGAGAAAGCTGGGTGTCACTACTTGTGCTGCATTCAGTGTTAAGGTGTGTTGCATGTTCCTTTGGTTCATGTAAGGTGGGGCATTGTACCAGAAGGGAATAGTTGCAGGTTAGCACTGCATGTGATTAAAGCTGGAAATCAGTTTAGGTGTTTCAATACTAAAGATTCAGTCATACTTATCAATAATTCTTCCAAATCTGCAGTGATACCTGCAAAAGTCAAGTATTTGTAAAAGGGGGGGAAGAATGAATAGCTGCGTTCTAAATGAATAAGCAGTGTTCTAAAGCAGTTCCAATAATAGTATATTCGTGATAAACTGATGTTTACTAAATACGGTGCAGAACCAAACTGAAAATTCAACATTCTGATTTAAACCAATGGCGGATATACAGTATGAATTGTAAGTTGATTAAGATGAAGAATTTCCCCTATAAGAAACTAGACCGTATGTGCTCCGATCACTAGAGTTTTGTCCTTTCTTAATTCATGAAGTTGCCAAACCATTGCTGCTACTCTCCATTTCCTGGTGTTTTCACCAGTACTAGTGTGAATGTCAGAGGGTGTGCACTTACCAGACTCTTGGTTCAAAGTGGGACTAAATAACTGACTAAATAATAATGGATTTTATAGTCTTGGAGAACTAAGAAACTGGAACGAGAAATGCTGGAGGGATTTTTTTTGGTAAATTCTGAGGCGCTGGGAAAATATGGATGTTAGATGGCCACTTAATTTATATAGCGCCATTTTCACAACTTCTGGCCATTCCAAAGCACTTCACACCAGTGAATTACAACACTTTACTGTTATAATGTCAGAGCTGTAGTAGTTAGTCAGTGCATTCAAGGTCCCTCAAACTGCAACGAGATAATTGTCTATTCTACTGAATGGTGCTTGAGGGATATATATCAGCCAGGGCATCAGGTGAACCTCCCTGCTCTTTGAATAATGAGGACAGACAGGCCTCAGGTTGACATGTGATCTGAAAGATGATATCACCAACAGTGCAGCACTCCCTCAGTACTGCACTGACATGTTCAAGATTTTGTGCTCGAGTCAGTGGAGGGATAGCTTGAATCTACAATCCTCTGCCTCTGAGGAAGGATTGCGACCACTGAGCCAAGTCTGGCACTTCGACCTCTCACTCACTAGAGTAAATACACCCATAACTGGAAAAACTAAAGTCAGACCAGAGATTAGAAAAGTCCCTGTTCTGCCTGATTTACATTAGTAGTTTGGCTGAAAGGCTCTAATTACTGCCTCACCTTGAGAAAATGTGGATCAAATGTCAATTTCTGTTAAGCTTGTGGATTTTTTTTATTTGGTTTTCCAGATATGGGCTCACAAAGTGGGACATGAGAAGACTTGCCTCTATCATGATGTTTCTCAGGATGTCCTAGAGCAATTCACAATGAATGGTTCTAAAGTGCAGTAACTATTGTTCTGTAGGCAAAGGTTGCCACCAATTTACCTGTCTGCAACACCCCATGGGCAGCAATGGGATGGGTGGCCAATTAATCTGCTTTTGACTGAGGAAGGACCAAGGGAATTAGCTGACAATTCTTCGGGTTTATAATCTCGTTCAAGCAGTGACACCTCTTAAAATGCAGTTACTCCCTAAATACTGCATTGGAGTATCAGCCTGGATATTGTCCTGTCGTGGGACTGAAAACCAGGTTCAGCAGCAAAAGTGCTTCCAAATGAGCCAAGCTAACAATTTGATTGCGACAGAATCATAGCGTCATAGAATAGTTACAGCACAAAAGGAGGCCATTCAGCCCACTATGTCTGTGCTGGCTCCCTGCAAGAGATTCATTTACCAAATTAATGTAAGTATTGAAACCTGTCAGAATCCCCTGAATGAGAGCAGCAACAACTGAATTTGTATAGCATCCTTTAGCGTAATAAAACATCCCAAGGGACTTCAAAGGAGCATTTTAAAACAAAATATGACCCTGAGTCACCTAAGGAGATAAGAGGCTTTGAGGAGTGTCTAAAGGAAGAAATTGAGATAGAGGGGTCGGGAGTTGTAGGAAGTGAATTCCAGAGCTTAAGGCTCCGGCAGCTGAAGGCATGGCCACCAATGGTGGAATGATTGAAATTAGAGTTGCTCAAGAAGCCAGGATTAGATGAGCTCACAGATCTTGGAGGGTTGTGGGGCTGAAGGAGATTACAGAGATAGAGAAGGGGGTGAGACCATGGAGGAATTTGAAAATAAGGATGGGTATTTTAAATCCCAAGTCGTTGCTTGATCATGAGCCAATGTGGATCAGAGGAGTGATAGGGTAATGGGACTGAGTTAAGATCTGGGCAACAGGGCTTTGGATGATCTCAACAGTGACTAGTCATTCCTCGAGCACAAAACAATTTATGTACTCTATGTACCAATTTTATGCTACTTGTATTAATGAGAAAGTTAAATTATTGCAACAAATCTCATTTAAGTGAAGTAAATATCTGTACCTTCCAGCTACAATAGAACATAGAAAATAGGAGCAGGTGTAGACCATTCAGCCGTTCGAGTCTGCTCCACCATTCATTATGATCATGGCTGTTCATCCAACTCAATAGCCTGCTCCCGCTTTCTTCCCATATCCTTTGATCCCTTTTGCCCCAAAAGCTATATCTAAAACATACAATGTTTTAGTCTCAACTACTTTCTGTGGCAACGAATTCCACAGGCTCACCACTCTCTGGGTGAAGAAATTTCTCCTCATCTCAGTCCTAAAGGGTCTACCCCATATCCTCAGATTGTGACCCCGGTTCTGGACTCCCCCATCATCGGGAACATCCTTCCTGCATCTACCCTGTCTAGCCCTGTTAGAATTTTATAGGTTTCTATGAGATCCCCCCTCATTCTTCTGAACTCCAGTGAATATAATCCTAATCGACTCAATCTCTCCTCATATGTCAGTCCCGCCATCCCAGGAATCAGCCTGGTAAACCTTCGCTGCACTCCCTCTATAACAAATACATCCTTCCTCCGATAAGGGGACCAAAACTGCACACAATATTCCAGGTGTGTTCCCACCAAGGCCCTGTGTAATTGCAGCAAGATATCCCTGTTCCTGTACCCGAATCCTCTGACTATAAAGGCCAACAAACCATTTGCCATCTTTACTGCCTGCTACACCTGCAAACTTACTTTCAGCGACTGGTGTACAAGGACACCCAGCTCTCGTTGCACATTGCCCTCTCTCAATTTATAGCCATTCAGGTAATAATCTGACTTCCTGTTTTTGCTACCAAAGTGGATAACCTCTGCCATGCATTTGTCCACTCACTCAGCTTGTCCAAATCACACTGAAGCATCTTTCTATCCTCCTCACAGCTCACCCTCCCACCCAGCTTTGTGTCATCTGCAAATTTGGAGATATTACATTTAGTTCCCTTATCCAGATCATGAATATATATTGTGAATAACTGGGGTCCCAGCACTGATCCCTGCGTTACCCCACTAGTTACTGCCTGCCATTTGGAAAAAAAACATTTATTCCTACTCTGTTTCCTGTCTGCCAACCAGTTTTCTATCCATCTCAACATGCTACCCCCAATCCCATGTGCTTTAATTTTACACACCAATCTCTTATATTGGACTTTGTCGAAAGCCTTCTGAAAGTCCAAATGAACCACATCCACTGGCTCCCCTCATCAACTCTATAGTTACATCCTTGAAAAATTCCAGTAGACTTGTCAAACTCTCAGGCCTGTAGTCAGATATCCCTTAATGGAAGTCTACAGTTTGAAAACCCCCATCTGTCTATCTAATTGGAGAGCTTTTAAACAACTGTCAAGTGCCTATTCTCTTGGACTAGGACAGAATTTACAGGGAATAGAATAAATTTTCAGTCACAATTTCCTATTTCAAGAATAACAGTTCTTTTAGCAGGGCACATGCTTGATGCATGCAAATCAGTCATTGTCCAGATCTGAGCAGATTTCACTATAGGTGGCACACAAGGTTTTTAGGACTGCCAATGACTGGTTTACTTGCGAGCTTTAGTATGAAGGAATCAGCCCCACAGACCAGTGAATACCAATAAAAATGACCAGGTTTTCAATTCGCTGACTTTCCAACAGTTCCTCAGTGGAAATGGCTGAGTCTGGGGCTCTGGATAAGGATGGTCTGCGATTGCCTCTCACTAAAGAATGGTCAGCCAAGATCACTGCCTGATTCACAGATGCAAAAGCGATTCAGTAGCATCACCAACAATATGTGAATGTAGTGTCTTTAATACAGAAGAAATTGTGAAGAGGGCCAATCAAAGAATGGATGCAGAGCCAAAGAACTGGGTATTGCAGTGGGGGTGGGGTGGGGATGGTAATTGAGGAAAATTTGATCGGGATAGGTTTTAAGGAGGGCCTTAAAAGAGGAAAGGGAGGTGGAGAAACACGGGTTGAGGGAGAGAATTTGAGGATGTGAGACTTGGAGCTGAGGTCATCAGTCAGCACTTTCAGAAGAGGAGGAGTAAAAACGGGAGGACCTTTTGTTTGGTATCGCTATCCCTTCTTGCTAGGATTTGAAATAGATGTCTCTTTGTTTCTCCCAGATAGATATTTATTTCCGAAGTTATAAAATTAGTTTGAGAGACATCAAACATCTTCTGGGTCCCTTTACCTCTGATCTCAATGCGTTTGGGTTATGTATGTTTGTGATACAAGTATGTTGCCTCTCCTGAAGCTATTGATCCTTTGCTGTCATGCCAGTTACCCTCTGATTCCTCAGTCAAGTGATTGTTATTCCTTACAAGTCCTGAAAATGAATATTGTTAGGCTGTTCAATTGCAGGGACTATTTCAGTCCAGCTACTGCACGCTGATACACTTTCGAGAAGGGATCAAGGACAGCTAACATGAATGTTGAAATATTTTTGCCTGAACCAGAGATTAGGCCAATTTTAGAGCTCCTAATGCCATCTGGGCTGTAATTAGTTTACTCAGCAGATTGTGGGATCTTTAAATTCTGTTTTGTTTAAATGATTCACTGGGCGAAGTAGCTGATCCATTTTAAAAGCTCGCTTTAAAACTCAAACTTTGACTGAAAAATAGTAATTTGAAATAGCCTGAGAAAGGGTGGAGAACATTCTATTACTGGGAGCAGTAGTCTGCCAACTGTTGTTACTATTTTCCAATTAGGATCTTTGACTGAACAATCTTTTGAGTATGGTAGATTGTGTGGAAAAAGGCTACTGAATATGTTGTTCCATCTTTTTATCCACATTTGGATTATTGAATGTTATATGAAGATAAAATTAACTGTTTTAATGACTGATAGAAATGTCTGATGGGTCAATGATACACTCCTCATGTAATATGAGACTTGAGTCATACAGTCCAAGGGCTGATCTCATCAGAGATGGTTTGGATCACATGGTTCAGTGAATGGACAAAAATAGTGATGATCCATGGTTCCCAATCCTGATCATTATTTAGCTTCATTGGGATAAAGTTGCTAGATAATTACAAGTTGTTGTTGATCTCTGGAGCGTCAGACATGCGCACCAGGTGAAATAAAGACTTTCAATTATATAGCAACTTTCATCTGCATAGGGCATTGCAAAGTACTTTACAGCCAATTAAGTACTTGTAATGTAGGAAAAGTGGCAGCCAATTTGTGCACAGCAAGCTCCCACAAACTGGAATGTGGTAATGACCAGATAATTTGTTTAAGTGCTGTTGATTGAGGGAGAAATATTGGCCAGAATACTGGGGATAACTTCCCTGCCTTTCTTCAAAATAGTGTCTTGGAATCTTTTACAACTACCTGAGGGGGCAGAGGGCCCTCAGTTTAAGGGCTCATCCAAAACACAGCACCTCTAACACTATAGCACTCCCTCCAGGAATGGAACTTAAACCCACAACCTTCTGAATTAGCATGCTACTAACTGAGCCACAATTGATACTTTAGTGAGAATTAGGCCTCCACAGTTGAATAGCGCCCAATCCAGCCTATTCATTGAGTGACCACAGCACACCTTTTAAAAGCTAGATTAATCAAACATTGCAGGATGACTGTCTGCAAACTGTACCTGACTTGGGCCCTCACCTGCAGGTGATATAGGACAAGGAGGAAGTGTATGTATTGCATTCAAAATTTGACCATCCCTTCAATAGATCTATTTCTTTATGGCCCGTCTTTCGCATTTTTACTTTCTCATTTTTAATTTCTCGTCCAATTTTCTTCCCTCGGTTTCTAAAGATACTGATTCACTCTGGGGTATGTTTCAAAAGCAGCACTCTGTCTTATCAAAATGGTCTTTCTATATGAAACCATCCAGAGAGACAACCTAGCCTGATCTTGTTCTCTTCCCAGATGTTCACTTTGAGCAGAGATCATAACATAGTGATCAGGGGCAAGAACCACTGACTGAATTTTCCCTTTGTCTAGTCTGGGAATATTGAGGATAGTTGCTGGACTCTCCCACTGCAGCCGGGGGTTCGTTCACATTATCTTGGCCAGGGGTCAGTAATTCCTGATCTGTGTGGTTTGGCATTGAACCAATTGTGGTAGCCCTAGTAATGACCTGGGTTATTTCAATCAATTTGGCAGGGATCAGAATTTAAATTAGTGTCTTTCTGATGTGTGTAAAGTAGCTCAGACAGTGCACTGGCCAAATGGCTGGTAGGGCGGGGTTATGACACACGCTGCCCTTTTTTCATAAAATAATTTGTAGACGGACATTGTTCATGTTTCAACCGTAGCTGAACAAACTAAAGGAAAGAGTGTATTTCTCTAGAGGCTTAGTGTTTTGTGTTGTAGAACTTAGTCATAGTTTGGGAAAGTCCAAAACTTAATCTCCGGTGTGTGCCGAATTGGTGGCAGCAAGCCTAGGACAGATGACTTCATGAACTAGATAGAGGAAAGAAATTAGCCCGTGTTACGCCCATGATTGTTTTCCAGTGACCCTCGTTAAGAAGTGCGGGGTTTGTGCACGGATCTCTTTCAGTGTTTTTTGTTGAGCGATAAATATTGGCCAGGGCACCAACGGGAACACCCCTGTGCTTCCTCGAGGTAGGATGTTTTATGTCCGTGAAGGGTGGGACGGGCAGATTTACTTTTTATCCGAAAAATGGCACTTTCAAAACTGCATCACTTCCTCAGTTACTGCACAGAAGTGGCTCTTGAACCCTCCTGGCTTGAAGGTGAGATTGAGACTGAGCCACAACTGACACCCATTATTTGTAGAGTGATTTTGGGATAGAGATGTGAGCTTTCTGTAACTGTGTCTAGTAATTTAGTGTTCCATCAAATACTTCATTTTGTTCCCTGGTGCTGGTAGAGATCCTGCAAAGGTCACCAGCGTCCCGCTTTGCAGGCTGGCATTATATTATTTTTGAAGACAATTGACCTGATTATTATTGAATTGATATTCGATAATATCAATTGATGTTCTAAAAGGGAAGGTTCATAAATTTGAGCAGTGTGAAATCTCCTTTCGTGAGATCGACGCAACCCTTATTTTTGTAGACGGAAGGTATTTTTAATCCCAGCCTTTCTATTCAGCTCTTCCTGTTGGTGTAACACGGCCAATGAGTGACGGGCAGGATGCAAAGTCTTGGCCCTTACGGTGTCTGAAACTGGGTTCTAGATGAACCGGTTTTTGCACAGCAGTCAAAGGCTGTTCCATTTAGGTTTTCTACATCCAGCTGAACAATAAGGCCATCTATAACCAATAAACAATGATATTCAGGCTGATTGGTTGAGGTCATAAAGAATAGGGTTGCTACCTTTGACAAGGGCCAAATTTAACTGGATTATTAAGGCAATCTGAGGCTAGAAAATGGCTGGAGACTCAGATCTGCTGCTGCTGATAATTAATGAGAAGCATACATGTTTAAGATGCAGCAGTGAGTGGAGCAAATTAATTTAATTTATAAAAATAGATGTTTGCCATCCACTAAACCTCCTTTAAAAACCTCTACAAATGTTGTGACGCAGTGGGTAGTGTACCTGCCTCTGAGCCAGAAGCCCTGGGTTCAAGCCCCACCCCAGGACTTGATGGCCAAGGAAGGTGTATTCATAACATGGCCAAACAGTTTGAGTATTAACCTGCAAGTTTCCAAAGCACGCCAATGGTAGATGGGAGAGATTCCTGGTCGGGAGAGATTCCTGGACAGCCATGTGATGGAATGAATGTGGGAGCCTCCACCATCACTATCCATAGCTGCCGACTACAGCATACGTGTAAAAGTGTATGGTGCCAATCCCTGAACAAACAGTAACACACCACCATACCTCTTTACAGTATATTAAATATGACAAATTTAGCTTAATGCAAATTGTATGCCTTTTATTCCACTAAACCTGGAGAATTTTTCCACTCTGCAAAACAGATTTAATCATCCAGGGAGTCTTACTTCTCTTGTCTCTGGTCTCATGCTGGGCAGGAAATGTCATTCATTTGCTTAACACCAGACTCTGAAATAACTGCTTTACTCAAAACTTGATCATGGCAGGAGACTCCCAGGGGGACAGTGGAAATGTTTTAGGGACATCCTCGAAGCATCCCTGAAGAGGTCAGACACCCCTGCTGACCCATGGGAGACCCTGGCTTATGACTGACCAAAATGGAGAAGGCTCATCCGGGAAGACACCGAACACATTGAGGGACTTCGTCAGGAACGTGCAGAGGTGCAGTCAAAGTGCCAGAGAGAGCGCACAAACCTCCAAACACTTCAACTGACCGACCCTTCGAGCAACACCTGCCCCAGAAGATCACACGTTGGACTCATCAGCCATCTCAGAACCCATTGAACCAGACTGGAAACAAGTCATCCTCGATCCTGAGGGACTGCCTAAGAAGAAAGGGGAGGAGAAGATCATGTTGAGTCTTGACTCTGGATTCAGACTGTAACTTTAGCATTGGTACATATTGAAACCCCTTCATAATGACACCACCATTCTGGAATGAGGCTCAGGAATTCCCAAGCAGCTCTGTCTAACACCAGACTCTCTAATCCAAATGCTAATGGTGTCAACCCTGAAGAAGACAGAGGACAGTGTACATGAAGCAACATGTTCTACCATTCTGTACTCCTTGAATGTATTTGTTAATGTGGAGCATTGACAACATCAAACCTTGTTAAAATTATAGAAAGCATTTAAATATTGTGCTCACCAAAAGGAAGTTTTTAAAGAAAATTAAAGGAGTTTATCTTACTGGAAAGTGCAGGGTATCTTGTGAATTTAAAGTGTTTCCAACAATCCCCTTTTATGTTTGTCCATTAGGGAGGCAGAGGAGTTGAAGAAATAATGTAAATGTATAATTTTTATAGTTTAAGAAATGTTTCAATTGCTTGAGCGCTGGGCCACAATTCAGGAACATTTGACCTTTGAATTTATCATGATGCTCACTGCACCAAGTAACTAAGTGCAGCCTGGCTGTGTCTCTTTGGGGGTTTTAATACCTTCTCTATGATTTCCTTGTGCTGGTTCACATCCACGTAGGCAGCAAATTCAAAGACCAGAATTTTAGCATTTTCTGTAGACCAGAATGTTATCTGGATTTAGTTCAAATTTATTATTATTTTTAGTTTTATCTTAAATAAACTGGATTTGAAAAACTGGCCAGCCAAATAGTTGAGGCTCAGACTTAAGCATTCCATTTAGTTGACACATTAAAATTAAATTATTTTGCCGACTATTTAGAGAAAGATACTCGTCCGCTTATTTGAATGCACTTCCTATTAACATTATGCTGCAGGATTTCAAATCTAACTATCAAAATTGCATAACAAAAACAGAATTACCTGGAAAAACTCAGCAGGTCTGGCAGCATCGGCGGAGAAGAGTTGAAAGTACATAAAATAAAATTGCAAAAAGCTATTTTTGAGAAAGAGTTTAACTCCTTTCTTCTCCGCCGATGCTGCCAGACCTGCTGAGTTTTTCCAGGTAATTCTGTTTTTGTTTTGGATTTCCAGCATCCGCAGTTTTTTTGTTTTTATATCAAAATTGCATGCAGCCTTGCTAGAGGAAGGGTTGGAGTGGTAACCTCCAGCCTCACAGCTCTCCGAGATACCTGCCCTTGTCTAATTTTGGCCTCTTAAGCATCCCTGATTTTAACCGCTCTACTATTGGTGGCCATGCCTCAGCTCTGGCATTCCCTCCCTGTGAAGCTCTCTGAACCTCTACCCTTATCTCCTCCTCTGAGACACCCCTTAAAGACCTTTGACCAGGCTTTTGGTCATTTTGTCTTAATATCACCACCTGTGGCTTCATGTCAAATTTTGTTTGATAATACTCCAGTGAAGTGCTTTGGGATGTTTCATTATGTAAAGGCACTATATAAATGCAAGGCATTGTTGTGAAGAAGGGATACGATTAAATATTCTGTGATTTATCGGATTGATCGAGTTGACACTGAGAATTTCTGAATGGGTTACTATGGCCCACTAGTGGATAAAACATTCTGAAAGCAGGGATTCATTTATATTTTCGTGCATAGTTTCAGAAATCCAATACTGGACTGACTGTTTTACACATCCAAATATATTGTTCACTTTAGTTGTTTATATGGTTACAAGTCCAAAATTAAAATTAAAATGCAGCTATTTTAATTAAAATGCACACAATTGTGCAACTTAGATAATGATTTTGAATGGCCTGCGCCCCCACAATGTTCCCAGTAGAGACAGAGGAATTTCTTGACCAGTCCTTTTCTCAAAAATAGTTTTTTGCAATTTTATTTTATGTACTTTCAAGACATCAACTACTAAACAGGTTATATAAGAATATAAATTGGAGCAGGAGTAGACCATTCGGCCCTTCGAGCCTGCTTCATCATTCATTAAGATCATGGTTGATCATAACCTTTGATTCCCTTGCCTAACGAGAATCTATCTACCTCTGCCTTAAAAATATTCAATGACCCCACCTCCACCACCTCCTGAGGCAGAGAATTCCAAAGTCACACAACCCTCCGAGAGAAAAAAATTCTCCTCATCTCTGTGCTAAAAGGACGATCCCTAATTTTAAAACAGTGCCCCCTAGTTCTAAACTCACCCTCAAGAGGAAACATCGTTTCCGTCCATCTTGTCAAGGCCGTTCAGGATCTTGTATACTTCAGTCAAATCACCCTTCACTCTTCTAAACTCCAGTAGAAACAAGCCCAGTCTGTCCAGCCTTTCCTCATAAGACAACCCACTCATTCCTGGTATCAATCTAGTAAACCTCCTCTGAACCGTCTCCAATACATTTACATCCTTCCTTAAATAAGGAGACCAAAACTACACTCGAAATGCAGTCTCACCAATGCCCTGTATAACTGAAGCATAACATCTTTACTTTTATGTTCAATCCCTCTTGTAATAAAGGATAGCATTCCACTGGCCACCTTAATGAATTACTGTACATGCATGCTAACTTTTTGAGACTCGTACTAGAACGCCTAGATCCCTCTGCACCTCAGAATTATACAGCCATTCGCCATTTAAGTAACATTCAGCTTTTTTGTTCTTCCTGCCAAAGTGAACAGCTTCACATTTTCCCACGTTAAACTCCATTTGCCAGATTTTTGCCCACTCACTCAACCTATCTATCCATCTGCAACCTCATGTCCTCTTCACAACATACTTTCCTACCTATCTTTGTGTCATCTGCAAATTTAGTTACCATGTCATTTACTCTCCTCATGTATTGACGTAAATCGTAAAAAGTTGAGGCACCAGCACAGACCCCTGTGTGACTCCACTCGTCACATCCTGCCAATCAGAAAAAGACCCATTTATACTTTCTGCCAGCTGGCTAATCTTCTATCCATGCTAATATATTACCCACTACACCATGAGCTTTTATTTTCCATAATAATCTTTGATGTGGCACCTTATCAAATACCTTCTGGAAATCTGAGTACAACACATCTACAGACTCCCCCTTATCTGCTGTGCATGTTACTCCATCAAAAAACACCATATAGGTTGGTTAAACATGATTTTCCTTTCACAAAACCATGCTGTCTCTTCCCAATTGCATTGAGCTCTTCTAAATGCCCAGCTATAACCTCCTTAATGATCGATTCTAATAACTTCCCATGACAGACGTCAAGCTAACTGGTCTATAGTTTCCTGTTTTCTGCCTCCCTCCCTTCTTGAATAGAGAGGTTATATTTGCTACATTCCAATCTGATCGAACTTTTCCAGAATATAGCAAATTTTGGAAAATTAACACCAGACTACCTCGTTAGCCACCTCTCAAGGCCCTAGGATGTAATCCATCGGGACCAGGAGACTTGCCAACCCGCAGCTCCATCAACTTGCTCAGTACTGTTTCCCTAGTGATTTCAATTTCACTAAGTTCCTGCCTCCCATTCACCTGATCTGCAGCTATTGCTGGAATGTTTTTTGTAATCTCTATAGTGAACGCAGAAGCAAAATATTTGTTCATTTCTTCTGCAATTTCCTTATTATCTACTATTAATTCCCCACTGTCACTCTCTAGAGGACCAACATTCAATCTCTAGGGGACCAAACTCATTAGAGTTTAGAAGAATGAGGGGTGATCTTATTGAAACGTACAGGATTCTGAGGGAGCTTGATAGGGTAGTTGTTGAGAAGATGTTCCCACTAGTGGGGGAACCTTGAACTAGGAGACATAGCTGCAGAATAAGGGGACACTCATTTGAAACTGAAATATGAAGGAATTTCTTCTGAGGGTAGTGAATGTCTGGAATTCTCTACCCTAGAGAGTTGTGGAGGCTACATCACAAGGTATTTAAAGAGGTAGATAGACTTTTGAAATATCAGGGAGTTGAGGGCTATGAGGAGCTAGCACGGAAGAGTAGTTGGCCTGGGGCAGATCAGCCATGTTCTTCTTGAATGGCAGGATAGGCTTGAGGGGCCGAATGGCCACCTGCTCCTATTTCTCATGTTTATGTTCTTATGATGGGCCCAATTTTAACCCATTCAACACGCATCCACTTGTACAGGATTTAAAATCAGGCCCATGATCTCGCAACAGTTGCTATAGTGTATGTTTAACAATGATTATAGGTAAATGCAGTGAGTTATAAGTAGTTATATGGCTCTGTGCTGTAGGGTGAGGGATACTTGATGGGGACAAGCTGGTCAGGGTGTTGATTGGGGGTGGGCGGTGTGGGTGGTGGTGGGAATTGTAAGACTGAGTGGGTGAGCTGCTTCGAGCAGCAGTGGGTTCTTGTGTACTGTAGAATAAATCTCAGCAGGCAGTCCTAGAGCTGCTTGGGTTGTAGGAGTTGGGGGTGGCCTTGGCCAGACCACATGCTGCTCCTCCAGCTCCATGTGCAGCCTGTTTTGTTATTTGTTCTCAGTTGCAGATGTCCTACATGTGCTGAGGCTGGTCGTAGTGGGGGAGGGGGTGGGTTGTTGGATTGTACCACAGAAGACGGTTGGGTCTCCTTGTTTCCTAAAGCAACTATGCTATTTCCAACAAGTTCCAACAGTTTAATTTTCCTGGGTTTAGCAAAGGATGGAAATGGCCCATGCTCCTGATTTCTGTACCATAAACCTGCGGGAAAGAATGTGTGGGGCTGTGCATGACACTGGGTAAGGGCAAAATTGAGCTTGGCTGATACCGACCGTTAGCGAAATCCTGTTGCCAAACGGCTGTGTAGACGTTTGTATTTGGAGGTTGAATAAGCCTGTAAAATTCAGCATGAATCAGCACCTTTTCGAAGCTGGGGGAACAAAATAACTTCGCTCAGTTGATAATCTTATGGTGGAACTCGACCCTTGAAGATTTGGAATGGAGATGAACGTAAAGGAAATTTCTGTCCTGGAGCTTTGATTCCTGATGACGGTGCACCTCTAAACTGCAGTAACAACATGTTGGCAAATGCACTGTGCAGGTTTGTTTGGCCAAGTTATAAACTGCACATGCTACTTTTAGCATGGAGTGCAAGGTGATGCAATTGCCTAGAATAAATTCGCAACAGCTGCTGGGAGCCCATCAAGCAATCTGCAAGAATTTGTTTATGAAACAGGAGAACCAGCAAAACCTTGTGGAAAAGGATCTTGTGTAACGTAAAAGCTTGAGTTTATGCTGCACAATACATATCCAGCCATGTTTAAAGCTGCTGTGCACTGTTCATGGAGTAAGGAACTGGTTTCTGAATTATCACCTGCTGTTGGTACAAAGATCATTGGCGTCATCTTTTCTAGTGAAACAGGAGCACGTCCAACCTCACTAGTAATGCTGAGCACAGAGATGAGGAGGAATTCCTTCTCTGAGGGTCGGAAATCTGTGGAATTCTTTACAGCAGAGGGCTGTAGAGGCTGGGTAAGTATATTCAAGGCTGAGATAGATTTTTAATCAGTAAGGGAATCAAGGGTTATGGGGACAAGGCAGGAAAGTGGAGTTGAGGATTATCAGATCAGCCATGACCTCATTGAATGGCGGAGCAGACTCGATGGGCCAAATGGCCTACTTCTGCTCCTACGTCTTATGGTCTTAGTATACATCATGAATGCTGTGCTGAGTTTCAAGTGCACACTATGGGATGGCTGACCTCGCCTTAATGTGACAGCCCCAGAAATCTTACGGAAGGAAGATTGGAAAGTGATTGGACAGAGCAATGGGTAAACAAGTTGTTTGATGTGTCACTGAATCCTGCTGACTAGAGAAATTGCAAGTTCAAATATATTCTCTGCAAAGTTGGCTCCTCTTAGGGAAGCAAGTGATGGGACTTCAGTTGGTCTCAGAATCCCAAGGATGGGACAGGTTTGGGGGGGGCAGTGAGTAAATTAGGACTGCCTCTCCTAATGTTGCAAAGTATATGTGCGAATGGTAGACGATGACTGGATCTGTGATGCTCTCAGGACCAAATAGCGTGCTAGCCATTAGTGTCTAGGCTGCAGCTTGGCTGAGGTAACAGGAGCTGATGGAAATTTAGTTGATGATGAGCCAGTACCTGGAGAAGAGAGAAAATACTCTGGTGCCAATTGTGGGCAACTGAATACATGTGAAAAGCTCAGTTGGCACTGGGTAACGTTGCCAATAAAGGAGTGATTCCAGCAAAGAATTCACCCTGAGTTTAATAATGTAATCCTTTATATCAATTGCAAGAAGCCTGATCCTTAAGGCTATGTATAATCTAACGTTTCTTTTTAAAAAGGAAGAATTTCATTTATGTAGCGCCTTTCATGACCACTGGGCATCTCGAAGCACTTCACAGTAATGAAGTACTTTTGCAATGCCATCACTATCGTAATGTAGAAAATGTGGCAGTCAGTTTACTCGCAGCAAACTCCCACAAAGAACAATGTGACAATGACTGCATCATACATTTTTTTATGATGTTTATTGAGGGATAAATATTGGCCAGGACACTGGGAATAACTTCCCTGCTCTTCTTCAGGATAGTGTCATGGGGTCCTTACATCCACCTGAGAAGGAAAATGGGGCCAAAAGTTGACACCTCTGACAGTGTGGCACTCTCTCTGTACTACACTGGAGAATGTTTTGATCTTGTTTGTGTAACTCCAGGTTACTTGGAACCCACCTTTTTGGTCCATCACATGTATAAATGGGCTTGAAAAGCCCCCAGTCATTTTTACAAGCTATGGGCCCTGGATTGTCAGAATACGTGAGGTAAGTTTAGTACTTGATGCTGGTGCGTTGCCAAGTGTGTGATTATTTACCACAACTAGACTTTCTAGGGAAGTCACTGAGAGTAACAAGGACAAATACCAGGAGACCACTCTGTCTTGCCAAGGGAAAGGTCAACCTGAAACATTGACTTTGTTGCTTTCACCATAGATGATCCCCGACTGGCTTAGTATTTCAGTCACACTCATTCTGACCTAGCTTCTAAACTAGCCAATAATGATGAGGTGAGAAGCGAAGAGAAAATAATCATATCAGTGCCAGCTGAGTTGGCCAACTTCAGTTTTCTAGACATGAGTAATGACAAACAATCAAAGTCACTGAGTTCACCTGACTATTGTGGGTGTGTCCACAGTCATTGTGTTCATGATGAATCATTGAATTGTTTCTAAACTGTTATTCAGTTAAAACAATGTTGTTGTATTTTCAGATCAATTACTCGATCCTACTACAGGAATTCTGTCGGGGGTCTGTTAATGTTTGATGTGACCAATCGGAAGACATTTGACAGCATCAGGGAATGGCTGACGGAAGTCAATAACCATGTCTATCCAAACAAGACTATCTTTGTCCTGGTTGGGCATAAAAGTGACTTAATGGACGAACGGAAAGTTTCCCGTGAAGAAGCTGAGAAGCTGGCAGAGGCGCTGGATCTGAATTACATTGAGACATCAGCCAAAAATAACACCAATGTCGACATGGCGTTTAGGAAGTTAACAGAATGTATTTATGATTCAATGAAAGTGGGAGAGATTGCACTGGAGGATGGTTGGGATGGAGTCAAACGAGGATTTAATCCACGAGTACTAGAACGGCCAAAGGAGGAAAAACAAAGTGATTGTAATTGCTAACTTGTCTTTGGGTGTAATTAATGAGTCACTACACTTGCAGCATGTATTTGCATCATTTATCTTATTAATTCCCCCACCCAGTTATAAAATGTGGCATTAACAGTGCAAGAGATTTAGAAACCGAGCAATCATTAACCACACAACTTGCTAATAATGGTTGGAGAGGAGGTGCAAATTCCAGAAGCAGGAGTAATTCTTTAAAAGAGGGAATTTGCTCGTGCACTGATATTGTGTTCTTACATCCTACACTGTTTATCAAGAAATTGGATACCATAGATTTTGGCCATCATGGGGACTCCTCATTAAATAGCGACAAGTTTAACGGGAACAGATAGTTTTCTACTCCGAGATACTCGGGCAGTGAAGAGAAGCTCAAAATTGGATATTTTAAAATATCTAATTTCTTTGGCTGGTGCAACCTAATGGTGATAGACAGATAACGGACCCCATTTCCGGGAAGCTCGGGAGTGGACATTTGCCGGGTTTGGGAAATTTACAGATTTTGGGTCATAGGCCTAGCATGTACTTATAATACGTTAAATAAAGTATGGAAAACGAAGAATAAAAGAGTTTTATCCAAATTGCTGCCCAAGGCACCAGCTTCGAATGTAGCTGGATTCTGAGATGCCGGGTATGGGGTCCGGTACCTGTATTTCTGTGTCAATTTGTTGTATGGATGTCAAGAGTTTGGTGTACTTGAGATTCACATGGCCTCAGTGTATTTCTGCCCATTATGTTTTGTTTGTGCACTTTTGGACTTTGGTAACTGATCTGTTAAGCAGCCTTTTGTGACTGCAGAGATTCCATCTCAGGAGAAAGAAGGTAAAACAATAGAACATATACAATGATTAAATCTGTGTAACAAGGCAATACCTGTAGATTTGAAGTAAGTAGAAAAAATATTTTCAAAACCTATTATATGCAACAATATTAAAGAGATATTGGCATCTCCTTCATGGTCAAGTGCTTCTGTACAAGGGAAGAGTGAAATCCGAGATTGAGCCTGATTGTTGTCTGTGCCTGCTGAACTTCCCCTGCATGTGGGAACTGGGCAAGAAGAGGATGCGGTTTCACTGTGATGCCCACTATCGCCACACAGCCTACAAGGAAGAACTTTAAGAATGGCGCCATGGACAAGTCATGGTCATTTACAACACAGATGGAGACCATTGGGCCTATCAAGTCCATACCAGCTCTCCGCAGAGCAGTCCAGCCAATTCCACTCCCCAGCCTGAGCCCTGTGGCCCTGCAGTTACTAAAGGGCTACCAGCCCAAGCCCTATCCATCAGTCAAGGAGGGAAGCAAATTATCAAAAAAAACCAGACATTTATTTTCAAACACACACAATTTCCCTCTTTAACCATGCTCTAGCATTGAAAAATGCTTGGAACGTACCATTTGTCCTTTGTTTGTCTGATTTTTCTTGTAAATTCCATAGGTCAAAACTCGATAGGTTTAATATTGCTGCCGTGCTTTTATAACTTCTCATTTTAACAATATAGCCAGTCCTGGAACTGACCATAAAGACTTGATGTTTATATTCTGCATAATTCATGACAGAAAACCATTCATTTAGTCAAAGGTGGCTTTTATTTGAGAGACATATATTTAACATAACTCATTGTTAAACTTGACATAGGGTAATTGTGTAATGCGTATGGTACATAAATAATTAATGTAAAGATGAATAAACATAATTGGATAACTTTATGAATTGTTTCCAGTCAGGTGTGTTTTTTAGAAACATTAAAAAAAAATTTTTAAAACCAAGTTGATTTGAATAAACTCTAGAGGAATGCTGATGGACAAATCAATAATGGGCCTTTACTGTTGCCGCTGCTCTGATTCTGCCACGCTATAATACTTGTACAAAGGTTAGCCCCAGTAAAAATTGGCATGTTAAAGCTTTGTGAAAGGCTAATTGAGGGAAACGAATGGAATTATGCCGGGTGGAATGATAATAAGGAAGCTGTTAATATCCACAAAGATTTGCAGCGAGCCTCAGCGTTCTGAGGGCAATGCCAATTGCCAATCGTCAGTCTGCCGTAGGGACTTTCCAGGTATCAGCAGAAACAGTTCAGAAGTCCTGTTTTTGAATAATTAACCCGTTACTTTCTGCGTGATGAAAGAACAGTGGGTTGTCAGATTTATTAAAAGTGAATTAATTTTGTCTAGTGCTGTACTCGAACTTGATGTACCTAATGTATTTTTCTTCAGCGTTTTGTTCCTCATGTTTCCTTGGGTTGTCATTGTACTTGGCACAGCATGCTCCTCAGGTGACAGGCCAGCATTGGGCCATGAACAGTGGCACACACTGGTGGGTACAGAAAGCACACTGTTCTATCCTGATGGACCTAGGACCTCTGCTCCAGGTATGGACTCTCCTTTATTCCAAACACTGCAAATTGTACAGGACAAAATAATGGCCCAGAATTGGTACTAATGTGTTCTTATTGCACCATTGCTGTTCCGCAGGTGCCACCAGGGCAGAGCATTTCTTCACTCATCGAGGTCAGCACAGAACGGCAGATATGTACACTGTTTCATTTTTATTGCTTACGGCTGGTGTCCAACATGATGTTGAAGTCAGCCATGAATACAAAACTAAAACACTAGAGATGTTAGAAATCTGAAATAAAAACAGAAAATGCTGGGACATCTCAGCAAGTTAGATCGTACCTGTGGAGACAGAAACTGAGTCAACTTTTCAGTTTGCTGACAGAGATGGAAAAATTCTGCCAGATAAATCTGAGCTGGAGTTATCTACAATGCTTGCTTTGGATGAAAGAGCAATATTAAAGTCAGAAGATTATAAACAATTTTGTTTGTACTATCTACGATTTTCAAAAACTGAACACTCATAGAATGACATTGCAATGTATATTACACTGTTGATTTATTGACCAGAAAAAATACATTATTCAAATACTTAGCTGCTCCCGCTCATTGAAACACTAACCAACTAAACTTTTTGTAGCACGATTAAAGTAGGAAGATGTATCAAGACACTTCACAGGAGTGTTTTCAGACAAACATTGACATTGAGCCACGTGAGATGTGGCCAAACGCTTGGTCAAAGAGAAAGGTTTTAAGAAGCACCTTAAGGGTGGAGAGAGGCAGAGCAGTTTAGGGAGGGGATTCCAAAGCTTCGGACCCAGGCAGTTAAAAGTATGGCAGCCAATGGTGGAGCAATGAAAGCCAGGGATGCAGAGGAGGCCAGGATTGGAAGAGAGTAGAGATCTCGGAGGGTTGTGGGGCCAGAGGATGTAAAGCGATAGAGACGGGCTGAGGCCACAGATAGGTTTGAGGTTGAGAATTTTAAAATTGAATCTCCCGAAGTTGGTGGAGGTCAGCAAGCATGGGTGGTAGTTGAACGGGACTTGTGCAAGTTAGAATTCAGGCAAAAGAGTTTTGGATGAGTTCGTGTTTATGGAGGGTGTAAGATGGGTGGCCAGAGAGGAGAGCATTGGAACTGTGGTTTAGTCTCCACCCAATATCCAGATGTGTTCAGTTACCATCAGGAATCATGGGATTACAGTCAAGAGTGGGAAATTTTTATTCCCCCCCTTATTATTGAGATACATATTTAAAACTTTAGCTTGACTCTGTCTCTGCAGCAGAACATTCTACTTTGGGCTGAGGTGGCCCCTTCAATTGACATTAAAAGTCTGTTCAAGGGAACATCCATGGATTTCTGTAGAGAGGGGCATATAAAACAAATTTCAGAAATGCAGTTATAACCTAGTGGTGTAAACAAAACTTTCATTGAGTTCTCTAGTGTCTTCCAAGGATCTATCCTTGGCCTCTGCCTATTTCTCATCTACATGCTGCCCCTCAGTGACATCATCTGAAAACAGTGTTTTCACTTCTGATACCCAGCTCTACCTCATCACCATCTCGCTCAACTCCTCCACTGTTGCTAAATTATCAGACTGCCTCTCTGACATCCAGTGCTGGATGAGCAGAAATTCTCTCCAATTTCAATATTGGGGAGGGTAAGCCATTGTTCTTGGTTCTTGCTTCAAACTCCATTCCCTAACTTCTGATTCCATCCATGTCCTTGGCAACAGTCTCAAGTTAAGCCAGTCTGTCCGTAACCTTGGTATCCTGAGCTGAGCTTCCAACCTTATTTGTGCCATCATTCAGACTGCCTATTTCCATACCCATGAAGTTGCCTGACTTTGGCCCTCTCTACGCGCATCTGCTGTTGAATCCCTCATCCATATCTCCAAGGCTGAGCAAATCCGGTCCATTTTCTCTGGAGTTTTAGAAGAATGAGAGGCGATCTCATTGCCACGTATAAATTCTGAAGGGAGTTGATGGGGTAAATGCTGAGAGATTGTTTCCACTGGTCGGGGAATCTAAAACACAGGGCACAGTCTCAGAATAAGGGACTGAGCAGTTAGGACTGTCAGGGGGAATCACAAAGGGTTGTGAATCTTTGGAATTCTGTGCCCCAGAGGGTTGTGGATGCTCCATCATTCAATATATTTAAGGCTGGGATAGACGGATTTTTGGTATCTCAGGCAATCAAGGGATGTGGGGAACAGGCAGGAAAGTGGAGTTGAAGCCCAAGATCAGCTACGATTGTATTAAATGTTGGGGCAGGCTTGACCGACCATATAGTCTACTCCGCAGCAAGTCCCGTTTTCCTATCACCCCTGTGCTCACTGACCTACATTGGCTCCCGGTCAAGCAAAGTCTTGACTTTAGGATTCTTATCCTTGTTTTCTAAGGCCTAACCCCTCCCTATTTCTGTAACCCTTAAGTCACAACCCTTCGAGATATCTATACTCTTCTTCTGGTCTCTTGTGCATTTCCAATTATAATTGCACCACCATTGATGCTGTGCCTTCAGTTACCAAGACCCCAAGCTCTGGAATTCCCTCCCTGCACCTCGCCACTCTATATTTTGCTTTCCACCATTACGACACTTCTTAAAACCTAGCTCTTCAACCAAGTTTTTGGTCATCTAAACTGATATCTCTCTATGTAGCTGGTTGTCATGCTTTTATTCAACACTGCTGTGAATGTTATGATATGGCAGGCTGACCAAATCCCAAAGGGAAACTTGGCCAAGCTATCACAACAATTTTACAATTTGTATTTATTACGAGAAGGTATGTACACTGAAGTCAGAAGTAAAGAGTCCACTACCACCTTTGGAGATTTTAAAGATTAAATTAAAACACATTAAAAGAAGAAAAAGTTAAACACACACAATATTAGTTACACAGTTAAACTTATCACAGTTTCCAAAAGATTTCTACTTAACTAGACTCCCAACTACATACATCTTTCAGGCAACAGTCCAAATTGATTCTTAATCTATAAAACATCCAGCAATATTATCACAAGCACCAAATGTTGCTTGAAGGGAGGTATTTCTCAGCTCTTTCCCTTTCACTCGACAATAGAAATCCAAGGCTTTTAACAAAACCTTTCATTCTGGAACAAGCAAACACTTCTCTGGGGTGACTAGAGGCTATTTTTTTCCCAGGTTGGTTTTACACAGTCCTCCTTTCAAGATCTCACATGGCCACATACCATACAGTTTTCAATCTTTCCCTAAATAAATTTTCTCCCTTTTGATCTGTCAATCCCATTGTTTCAACCTTGCTTTGGAAGTTACTTTTCCCAGAATATAAAGAACTCTCATTGTCATTATGGCCAGCACTTTCGGGAATAATATACTTAAAAACTTTGCCTTATCTATTTTGCCAGTTGTAAAACATCTTATCGTGTCCCTTTGAAAATCAAGCAACCTCTTAATGAATCTACAAATGTAACTTCCATTCACACTGCATCTCCTGGGACTTCATCTTAGCTCATCCATCTCCATTTCAAAATGCCTGTTTTTGCACGAAACCCTTTTGGTGATTCAAACCTTGTAGTCTGACTATCTTTAGCTTATTTAAATTAGTCACACACTCAGCCCCACAAGTCTGTTTCACAGCATCCTACAGAAATACTAGAGAAAAAAATATTTCCTTTACATAAAGCACTGGATTATTCATTAAAGGCACTTAGCCATATAAATTAAGTTGTTGTTGTCCTACAGGTTTCAGTCTTTGTTGTGGTTCAGTTGGTGGCGCTTTCACTAGTTGGAGGGTTGTGGGTTCAGCTTCAAGTTCAAAAATCTAGGCTATGTCAGTACAGTACTGAGGAGATATAAAACCAAGGCCTTGCTTGCCTTTCAGGTGGATGCAAAAGATCCCATGGTAGTTCTTCAATGAAGAGCTGGGGAGTTCTCCCTGGTGTCCTGGCCAACATTCATCCCTCAATCAACATTACAGAAACAGATAAGCTGGTCATTATTACATTCTTGTTTGTGGGAGCTTGCTGTGTGCAAATTGGCTGCTGCTTTTCCTACATGCACCAGTGGCTAGATTTTCAAATTTACTTCATTGGCTGTAAAGCGTTATAGAATGTCCTGTGGTCATGATAGGTGCTTATATAATGCAGATTCCTTTGCTGTGGATGGTTTTCTAAATCAAGAATGGTGTGCGTAGCTCAGCACATTTTCCACTTTACAATTCAGCACATAAAGCCAACTGCTCCAATGTTCTTCTGGATGTTCTTTGTTCACAGTGAATACATGGAATGGAGTCTCATATACACTGGAAGTGAAAACCCCTGAAAATCATTGAAGGGCCAATTGGATGCAGTAATGAGATGAATTTGGGGTTATTCTAAATGGCTGGACTAATATGAGTCAAATGACCTTTCTCATCTCTAATTGTCTTGTGAAAAGAAAATGCCAAATGCAACCAAAAAGGGCATTACAGTACTTTACACTAAAGGTTCAAAGTAACTTTTGGCATTCTATAATCCCATTCTTCTGTGTTCTTGATGTCTATCTGTACAGTCTTCGGTTTCTTTTCTCCAAATCTTCCTTGCCCAGGTGTGTTCCCACCTGCCTTCATTATCCTGACCAAATCCTATTGTCTCTGTTACTCTGCCAATTGTAAGTTCAGTTTGTTCTCTTTTCCCCAACATGCCAGTGGGAAATAAATGGGAGCTCAGTTCTGTAGATATAAGCAAAATATTGCGGATGCTGGAAATCTGAAACAAAAATAGGAAATGCTGGAGAAACTCAGCAAGTCTAACAGCATCTGTGGAGAGAAAAAAAATAATATGACTGAAGAGTCATATGAAGCTCTGTTCTACTTGCTGTTCAATTTTCCATATTATAAATCATTTCTACATTATTTCAAAACCTGGCTTCTTATAAAATGTTTTCCTTTATGGTTGAAACTTTCTTGATACCGGGATTGTGTTTTGCCATCATGAATGGCACAAGAAGAAACATTTGATAATGTCACCAAGCAGGAAGCTGTTAACTGAAGAGAGGCTCTTATTATTTCAATAAAACCTGAGTGTATTTCTTCTGCATTGAGAAGCCACAACTCAACATTCGTTTTGCAAATAATCTCATCTCGTTACTGTGATACACTGCTTTTGTTGATAAGAGTATGAGATGATTTAATTATTGTAAGCATGTAGGGAGTGTAAGTATTATCAGAAACCAGCAATGGAAGATAGTGAAAGATTAATAACATTTAAAAGAGTATTTAAAGATGAAGACAAGTGAGTGACTAAAAAAAACAAGCAGTTATAATGTTAAAATCTCACTGATTTTTAGGGTGAATAAGGATAAATGACAGGTTTGTGCCAGTTTGCACATTGATTGATTGAGATTATATTAAGAACAAGAGAAATATGGCCAGTATACTGCACAGCCTATTTTTAAAAATATATATTGTAGTTCCTTAACTTTTCCCTTTCTGGTTATGCCTCTTATTGCATTTCCCCATTCCTGTTTCCTTCTTTCCAAAAAGCATTGATGTCTTGCTGGAGTTCAGTTCTATTGACACCAGCCACCCTCCATTAAGGCAAGTGATCAGTATTAGTATCAAACATAGGCAGTGAACATTAATTAGGTATTGCACTGCAGAGTGCATCAGAGCTTCCCCTGACCCTCCACATTTAGTAAAAACAAAAACAGAATGACCTGGAAAAACTCAGCAGGTCTGGCAGCATCGGCGGAGAAGAAAAGAGTTGACGTTTCGAGTCCTCATGACCCTTCAACAGAACTAGGTGAATCCAAGGAGAGGGGTGAAATATAAGCTGGTTTAAGGTGTGTGTGCGTGTGTTGGGGGGTGGGGTTGGGTGGGGGGAGAGAGAAGTGGAGGGGGGGGTGTGGTTGTAGGGACAAGCAAGCAGTGATAGAAGCAGATCATCAAAAGATGTCACAGACAAAAGAACAAAAGGACACAGAGGTGTTAAAGTTGGTGATATATATCTAAACGAATGTGCTAATTACAAATGGATGGTTGGGGAATTAAGGTATAGCTCTAGTGGGGGTGGGGGGAGCATAAAAGATTTAAAAATATTTAAAAATAATGGAAATAGGTGGGAAAAGAAAAATCTATATAATTTATTGGAAAAAACAAAAGGAAGGGGGAAGAAACAGAAAGGGGGTGGGGATGGAGGAGGGAGTTCAGGACCTAAAGTTGTTGAGTTCAATATTCAGTCCGGAAGGCTGTAAAGTACCTAGTCGGAAGATGAGATGTTGTTCCTCCAGTTTGCGTTGGGCTTCACTGGAACAATGCAGCAAGCCAAGGACAGACATGTGGGCAAGAGAGCAGGGTGGAGTGTTAAAATGGCAAGCGACAGGGAGATTTGGGTCATTCTTGCGGACAGACCGCAGGTGTTCTGCAAAGCAGTCGCCCAGTTTACGTTTGGTCTCTCCAATGTAGAGGAGACCACATTGGGAGCAACGAATACAGTAGACTAAGTTGGGGGAAATGCAAGTGAAATGCTGCTTCACTTGAAAGGAGTGTTTGGGCCCTTGGACGGTGAGGAGAGAGGAAGTGAAGGGGCAGGTGTTACATCTTTTGCGTGGGCATGGGGTGGTGCCATAGGTGGGGGTTGAGGAGTAGGGGATGATGGAGGAGTGGACCAGGGTGTCCCGGAGGGAACGATCCCTACGGAATGCCAACAGGGGAGGTGAAGGGAAGATGTGTTTGGTGGTGGCATCATGCTGGAGTTGGCGGAAATGGCGCAGGATGATCCTTTGAACGCGGAGGCTGGTGGGGTGATAAGTGAGGACAAGGGGGACCCTATCATGTTTCTGGGATGGAGGAGAAGGCGTGAGGGCGGATGGGTGGGAGATGGGCCGGACACGGTTGAGGGCCCTGTCAACGACCGTGGGTGGAAAACCTCGGTTAAGGAAGAAGGAGGACATGTCAGAGGAACTGTTTTTGAAGGTAGCATCATTGGAACGTGATAGACTGTCCACCAATATCCATTACAAGCCTACCGACTCCCACAGCTACCTCGACTACAGCTCCTCACACCCCGCTTCCTGTAAAGACTCCATCCCATTCTCTCAGTTCCTTCGCCTCCGTCGCATCTGTTCTGATGATGCTACCTTCAAAAACAGTTCCTCTGACATGTCCTCCTTCTTCCTTAACCGAGGTTTTCCACCCACGGTTATTGACAGGGCCCTCAACCGTGTCCGGCCCATCTCCTGCGCATCCGCCCTCACGCCTCCTCCTCCCTCCCAGAAACATGATAGGGTCCCCCTTGTCCTCACTTATCACCCCACCAGCCTCCGCATTCAAAGGATCATCCTCCGCCATTTCCGCCAACTCCAGCATGATGCCACCACCAAACACATCTTCTCTTCACCCCCCCTGTCGGCATTCCATAGGGATCGTTCCCTCCGGGACACCCTGGTCCACTCCTCCATCACCCTCTACTCCTCAACCCCCACCTATGGCACCACCCCATGCCCACGCAAAAGATGTAGTACCTGCCCCTTCACTTCCTCTCTCCTCCCCGTCCAAGGGCCCAAACATTCCTTTCAAGTGAAGCAGCATTTCACTTGCATTTCCCCCAACATAGTCTACTGTATTTGTTGCTCCCAATGTGGTCTCCTCTACATTGGAGAGACCAAAGGTAAACTGAGCGACTGCTTTGCAGAACACCTGCGGTCTGTCCGCAAGAATGACCCAAACTTCCCTGTCGCTTGCCATTTTAACACTCCACCCTGCTCTCTTGCCCACATGTCTGTCCTTGGCTTGCTGCATTGTTCCAGTGAAGCCCAACGCAAACTGGAGGAACAACATCTCATCTTCCGACTAGGTACTTTACAGCCTTCCGGACTGAATATTGAATTCAACAACTTTAGGTCCTGAACTCCCTCCTCCATCCCCACCCCCTTTCTGTTTCTTCCCCCTTCCTTTTGTTTTTTCCAATAAATTATATAGATTTTTCTTTTCCCACCTATTTCCATTATTTTTAAATATTTTTAAATCTTTTATGCTCCCCCCACCCCCACTAGAGCTATACCTTAATTCCCCAACCATCCATTCTTAATTAGCACATTCGTTTAGATAATATCACCAACTTCAACACCTCTATGTTCTTTTGTTCTTTTGTCTGTTACACCTTTTGATGATCTGCTTTTATTACTGCTTGCTTGTCCCTACAACCACACCCCCCCCTCCACTTCTCTCTCCCCCCACCCAACACCACCCCCCCCCCCACACATACAAACAGACACACACCTTAAACCAGCTTATATTTCACCCCTTCCTTGGATTCACCTAGTTCTGTTGAAGGGTCATGAGGACTCGAAACGTCAACTCTTTTCTCCTCTGCTGATGTTGCCAGACCTGCTGAGTTTTTCCAGGTAATTCTGTTTTTGTTTTGGATTTTCAGCATCCGTAGTTTTTTGTTTTTATCTCCACATTTAGTGCCAAGTGAAGTTGCTGGGTAACTATAAGAGAGGGAACCAGTTCCCCCTACTTAATGTACAGGTGTTGAGGGAAAGTGCAGTGTACCTGTCACTAGCCCACTAGCTAGTGGGATTTGCTCACCAAAGTTACAATCAAACCAGACCTATAGGGCTCAGGCAATATGAGCCATTGGAAATATGACTGGCTGCTGCATTTGCCTACGTTACAACATTCAAATGTATTTCATTGGTTTGAAATGCCTTTAGGATTTCCTTAAGTCATGAAGGACAAGAACAACAACATGCATTGACATAGTGCCTTTAACATAGGGAAAGACCCCAAGGCACTTCAGAGAGCATAACGAAACCAAGTTGACATTGAGCCAAAGACTGAGGAAGTAGGACAGGTGACTAAAGCTTGTCCAAAATGATAAGCTTTAAGGAGGAGGAGAGAGATAGATGGATGGAGAGTTTAAAGGAGAAAATTGTGGAGCTTAGGCTCTAGGCAGCTGAAGGCATAGTCGCCAATGATGGGAGTTGGAGGAACACAGAGTTCTTGGAAGTTGGTAGGGCTGGATGAGGCTACAGAGATAGGAAGGAGGGAGGCCATAGAAGGAGCTGAACATGAGGATGAGAATTTTAAAATTGAGACGTTGAGGTACTAGGAGCCAGTGCATTTCAGAGAGCATGTTTGTTTACTCTAGTGAGGCTGGATGGCAGCAGGAGAGTGGGTTTCTGGCCCTCCATTTAAATACTGACTTAAGTGGCCATTCCATCTACAATTCATCCTGTTTACATTGCTATAAGATTGCAGAACACTGGGTGACAGAACTATTTGGAAAAGTACTTCAATGCCATTAACTTTAGCTAATTGCCTACAGACCTTCCTCAATATTGCAGGAAGGTAAGTCTAGGACAATCCAGTAATGCAGGAAGCATAGGAAGTGGTGGGAATTTAGTTAGAATGTCTGCAACTTGCACTTATTTACAAGAAACAAAAAAGTTATGTGACTGGAGTGTCAGTTGTAGCTCAGTTAGTGGCACTCCTGCCTCTCAGTCACCAGGTTCTGGGTTCAAGTCCCACTCTGGAGGCTTGAGCACCAATATCAAGGCTAACACTCCAGTGCAGGGTGCCGCACTGTCAGAGGTGCCGTCCTTTGAGGTGGGATGTTGAACCAAGGCCATGCCTGCATGCTCAGGAGGATGTAAAAGATTCCTTAGCACTACTTTGAAGAAGAGCAGGGGAATTACCCCTGGTGTCCTGGCCAATATAAATCCCTCAGTCACTGTTACAAATCAGCAGGTTTTCTGATCATTATCACATTGCAGTTTGTGGGAACTTATGTGAAAAATTGGCTGCTGCATTTACAACAGTGACTCCACCTCAAAAGTACTCAATTGGTTGTAAAGTGCTTTTGGGTGTCTGGTAACTGTGAAAATCGTTGTATAAATGTCTTTCTTTAAGGACACACTCAGGTAAAGGTGAAGAGATGAGACCATGAAAATGGAAGAAATTACAGTAACTTCAGACTTGCTAAATCTTCATTCTATTCACAATGTGGTAGCGGTGAAATGTGTTGATGTTTGGATATCTAGTAGGGGGTCATTGAGCAGCAATCAGAGGTGGGTACCTTTGCTGTTTTCTCCACCATTAATAGTGTCCTAATGTAGCGTCTTTAATAAAAACATTCTAAGGTGCCTTTAGTGTGTTTTAGGGCCACACCAGGCTGAGCTGCTGGATATAACATTTTAGATAGGCAACTTGAGAACTATTTTTGCATAAGGTCAAGTTCATTTTTGTTCTTTAAAAGCTAACTTGATGAAGCAGACAAGTTTGAGCTCAACGTAGGCTCGTGCCTTAGTGAACTGCTGAAGGAGTGCTGCAATGAAAGAGGCATGGTCTTTCAGATGAGATGTTAAACTGATGCCCTATCTGCTCTCTCAGGTGGGTAGAAAAGATCCCATGGCTAAATTTGAAGAAGAGCCTTAATATGGGTCTCTTTTTTCCCTTTCCTTTTCCCTGCACTCAGGCTTTTAGACCCCACCCTGTTTTGGCAGTTTCCCTTGTTTCACTGTTCCTCTGATGCTGCCTTAACTATTCACATGATCTATGTTTCTCCAATTCTTCTGATGTTTCTTCCCAGCCATTTAATTGTCTCCTATTTTTCTTTTAAACAACATTGATACTTTCTTGTGTTTTTGTTTACTGTCCTCCTTCCTCTTTGTTCTGGTTCTGTCACTTTAATCATTTTTAATTTTTCCCAGGTCTAAAACTAGTCCACTGATGCTGACTGGCCTGCTATTGGTATTGCCATCGTTTTCAGTTTTTGTTTCAGATTTTTGTATACATGCTAATGTGACGTTGAGTCTTGCATTCCAAAACTTCAGAAAATTCGACATCATATAAAACAAAAGTCATTAACCACTGGAGTTCTGAAACAAACCTTCAGTACAGCTTCCCTCAGATGACAATAGCTGAAGACAATCATCCAACTAATTATATTTCCTCAGCGATTGAGGATTAGCTCCTGGGTAAAATTTGGAAGGGCCACACAAATTTGACTTTCTAGAGGTTATCACCCACATCAAAGCCTTTGTTATAACAAACAATCTCCACTTGTAGCTCCCAACATTCATTGCGCATTCCTTTTGAAGCCAACTGTTTTGATGCAAACTAGTCAGCCCCTCCTGTGCAAACCATTGGCTAACTACATCAGCATTCAAATTGTTGAACTTATAAAGGGAAGAGGTGGACGGGGGAAGGGTGTTGATTCCGTGAATAGCTTCATTCTTGTAACTGGTTTTACTGGTTCCAGCACTCTTGAACCAGCCTAAGCCTTACTTAACAGCCATGGGCCAGAGATGGTCAATTCAGCCTGGAGTGTCAAAGCGTAGAGTCAGGCGGAGGAGTCTGAGAAATTTCTTTTGGCAATTTCGTGTTATTTTAGTGGGTGCTTCTACTGTGGGCAAAACATCCATTCTGCTCCGTTTAACTGAAGGAATGTTCAGAGAAGATGTCCAGAAAACCATTGGTGTGGATTATTACATTCATATTCTGGAAACCACGCCAACAGTAAGAGTGAAACTTCAAGTGTGGGATACAGCAGGGGAAAAGGAACATAGGTTTGTACAGCACTTTTATTAAAAGGTATAAAATCAACCTTAGTGTTTTTGGTGATGATACCTGTACCTTCCAATCTTATTTACCATTGTAGCTAAAAAGGTGAATGGTAGAAACTTCAGCTGGTCAAACTGGTTTTATGGCACTAATGTTCTTGAACAGCTTGATAAGAATGTGATTTAATTATGCCAGTGCAGCTGAAATCTGTGTGCTTAGCAAAATCTGGATGAAGACTTTGTTTCCCAAATTGCTAACTTGACATTGATTAATCTAGTGACGCGTGACCTATTAGAAATGTGATGCTTCTTCCAGCTGACAGAATGCTGGGCCTGTTCCAAACTCTGTTTTCACTGCTGTTTATTTGACATGCACTAGTTCTTCCCGAAGCTTTTATAGTGCTTTCCTTCAACCACCCTCTTCCCTCTGGTCGATTTGAGAAAACGTCAAATACCTGATGCAACACTTCTTAAATTTGAGGTTTTACGCAAGACTCCCGGGGTCTGATTTTAACTTTTTATAAGTGGATGGGTTTTGAGTGAGTTAAAATCTCGCCCTTTTGTGAAGCAGAATTTTATGAAGCCAGGTCCTGCAAACTTGCTCAAGGCAAATGCATTGTCTGGACAGACCTTTTTCAATCGTGAGACAGACTCAAACCTTTAGTTTAAGGGACGGACACTGTTTTGCATTCCAATTCTTTTAATTGCTGTGAAGGAGGAAGAGACAAAGATATCACTAAATTTACCTGTTTGTTATGTTTGAAACTATCTTCCATTGGTGCAGCACTGGTGGCAGTCACTGTGTTGTGGGTAGGATGAGCATTTTGCTATTTTGGCCTGTGAAGGGAGAGAAAGAATTTGAGATTTAGCTGCTCCCAAAATTTGGCTGTTTCCAAGCTCTCCTACTTGGAGGATCCCCTGCAAACCTTGAGATTCCCTGACCTAACTTTTGAAAGCTGGTGTTACTTATCTGACGAAAAATAGAACTTTTCATTGCAGGATATGATTTGGAATTGCTGTGTAGCTACAGAAATAACATATTAGCCAGCCAACACATACAAAACCTGGTGACCAACAATCAGATATTTTTCAATCTCAAACGCTCCATGGGATTTCTTCCTGGAATTTGAAATGGATTTGAAAACAAGGATGAGATCATTTAAACTGCTCCATCACTAAGACCACCTCCCCCTCCGTAACATCGCCTGACTCCTCCCATCTCAGCCTATCTGCTACTGAAACATTTATCCATGCCTTTGTTACCTATAGATTTGGCTGTTCTAACATAGTCCTGTTTGACCTCCCATGTTCTGCCCTCTGTAGAATTGAGGTCATCCAAAACTCTGCTAGCTATGTCCTTACCCAAACTGAATCCCATTCACCCATCACTCTCCTGTGTTCACTCACCTACGTTTTAGGGCTAAGTAACGCCTTGTTTTCAAATTCCTCTATGGCTTCAACACTGCCTATGTCTGTAACCTCCTCCAGCCCCACAACCCTCAGAATCACAGTGCTCCTCCAATCCTTGGTCTCTAGTTTTAATCACGACACCATTGGCATCCATGCCTTCAGTTGCCAAGACCCCAAGATCTGGAATCCCTCCCTAATCCTCTCCACCTCCCTCCCTCTTCTTCCTCCCCTCATAGTCTCTAGTAGCAACCCCAACACCCCCATCCCGGACTAACAAGCACCCTGCTTCCCACCCATCACCCTCCTGCTCTTATTGTGGCAGGCTGTCCCCTAAGTTTCTACGTGAGAGTTGGTCACCCTGCCAAAGAAGTGTATTTTTTTTAGGCCTTCCAAAACCCACACCACCACACGGAAATAGTGAGCTGGAGGAAATGCAATATTCCTGTGGTCCTCATAATGTTGTTTTGCACCCAAGGCTTTTCCAACCCACGAAAATGATGAATGGTTGGGAAGTCAGAGGAAAATTGCTTAAAGAGGTCAAAGCTACCTCTTTGACCAAACTTTTGGCTGTCTGCTTTCATTACCACCTTATGTGGCTCAGTGTCAAATTTTGTTTACTGACACTTCTATGATGCACCTTGCGTCCTCTTACTATATTAAAGGTGCTATATAAATACAAGTTATTGCAGATTTTGGTGTTGTTTATACTCTTGTTTTTCGCTTTTTCAGGCATGTGTGAAACAAAGGGAAGTGGGAGGAGTCAGGTTTATAACCAAAAACATGAGACTGAATGCATTTAAATGTATAGTTATGTTTATTTTTCACATTAAATTATTTTAATGTTTTGTTGAAAATATCTAGTTCATAATTCATGTTTTAGAATATAACTTTTCATTTTAAGAATTGAAGTTTGACTGTAGAAAATGGGAGAAACCAGATAATCCTGAAGTAAATGCGATTTGACCAAGTTTGGAGTTTATTACACTTAAAAGGTTTGGGCCATGTTGACTTAAGAAGCTAACATCTAGAAAAGTAAGATCATAAAAAGCAGGTGGGTTTACTTCGCTAAACAACGGGTGACATAATATCTGCAGTTATTCCAGTAAAAGGATAAACTATCCATGTGGTTTCCCAGAATTAAGGAAAGCTTTGGAATTGAAAGTTAGTTAGTTTATAATTGTACATAGGAACAGGCCAGATATGTCTCATTGCCATGGAGATGGGTGGAGCTTTGTGAGATTCTTTGTTTTGAGTTATCTCTGTGAATTCCGTGGGGGCATACAGTACATGTCTAATAGTGACATTCAAATGTGTGCAAACGTTTTACGTTTGCCTTTCAGGATGTTCCTGACTCCTCAGCAGGCTTCTCCCAGTGGTTACAAACTCTCCAAGGTGCAAGCTGACCAACCATCCCTTATTTTACGGGCTCATCCTGCATCTAAGGCTAATGTCCCGTGTCCTGGGCTGCATGATCTTTCCGTAATTCGGACCTCTAAATTTTGTGCACATACCATTCCCACACCCCCTCCCAACTGTGTGTTGTCACAGCTCTGATAACACCCCCCACCCCCCCCACCCCCACCACCCCACCCTCCTCTCCTCGCATCCCATCCTTCACAGCTCTGGCAGCACCCCAACTCCCCTCATAGTCTCTACTAGCAACCCCGCCCCTCCCCAGGACTAATAGCTCTGGCAGCACCCTCCTTCCTGCCCACCCCACTCCTGCTCTTATTATTGTTGTCCCTTAAATTTCTATGTGAGAGTTGGTCACCCTGCCAAAGAGGTGCATTTTTTTTTTAGAGCTTCCAAAACACACAGCAACACACAGAAATAGTTAGCTGGAGGAAATGCGATTTTCCTGTGGTCCTCCTAATGGTGTTTTGCACCCAAGGCTTTTCCAACCCACGAAAAATGATGTAGGGTTGGGAAGCCAGAGGAAAATTGCTTTTCCAGCAAAAGAAAACGTAAGTTCGGAGTTTCGTGACCGGATTCACAGTTCAATTGGGAGTCGAAAATACGGCTCCTATGTAGGAGTCGCCATATGATGGACAGGTACACAGTCCATGGCTGCAAAGGAAATTTGTGCAGGATAGGATTTTTTTTTTTTGCTGCTTCCCTTTACTAAACCTCACTTAAGACGAGATGTTTTTGCTGAGGTATTTTTGGCACATTCAGCCTCTACTGTGCAAGTGAAATCTAAGTATGTCAGATTCTGGGTAAATTGCCCACATCGCCCTGACAATTGTTTAATTGTAACTCCAGAAATGCAAGCCCTGCAACACCACTGTACTTCTGAGTGTGACTAATAAAGTTGTGTTGAAGTACGGACAGCTATTTTGGAAGTTGTTTGAAGATCGGTCAAATAAAAAGTTTGGTGGGGGGGATGGAAATCTTTCATCCGGGGTTGAAATGTCTTCTGTGGCTGGTGAACATTGTAATCCTTGGGGAAAATAAAATTCATGTTACCCGGCAAGTGGAACTTATGGAGTTCTTAAACTGTTATCTGATTCTCGTTTGTTCCTTGGACTGAGATTGGGAGCTACGTCCTATGCATCAGTTCTACAATGTGTGCTGTGCTCCTTATGCAAGTGTTGTTTTTTGTTCATGGAACGTGGGTATTTGCTAGCAAGGCCAGCGTTTATTGCACATTCCTAATTGCCTCTGGAGAAATGTTGCAATTGGGGTGGTGTGGATAATTAGACGTTCTGTAGTTGTTCGATACAAAATGAGTGGTTTGCTAGGCCATATCAGAGGGAAGTTCAGAGTCAAATACATTGCTGAGAGTCTAGGATTACATGTCGGCCAGATTGTGGAAGGATGGCAGTTTTCCTTCCTAAAGGACATTGGTAAATCAGTTGGGTTTTGTGTATTCTGCTTGAGCCTGTGGCTGTTGTAGCATGTGAGAAATGAGAATTTCAAGTCTTAAAATACAGGGTTTTCAATTTCTCCTAATGTTGTCGGCTGCTTCACATAATGTTACAGGTGACCAGATATTTGCCTCAAAGATATCCTTAAAATCCTAGAAAGAATGGAATGTATTTTCCTGGTTTTGCATGTATTGGATTGTTTGGGGGTTGGTGGAAGAGAGGAGGACGCTTTTGGAAGGGGGCCCACCCAATTTTAATCTATTTGTTGCACTCATGATCTGCTAGCTTGTGTGTAGCACCAGGAAAATCCACTGTGTACCTTGGTCACATGACTATAAGACTTAAATTTTTATAACATTACTTGTGATTCTCTTTCAGAACCATCACACAATCCCATCTCCAAACGATACTTGGTGGACTGCTGGTATTTGATTTAACAAATCGCCAGTCTCTTGACTACCTCAGAAACTGGCTGGATGAAGCTGGTCCTGTTCTTGACCAATGCGAGTGCATCTTCATTCTTGTTGGCCACAAGAGTGATCTGTCAACCGAGAGGCAAATCTCACAAGAGGAGGCTACACAGACTGCCTCAGATTTGGGGATGAGATACATAGAGACTTCAGCCAGAGATGGCACTAACATACAGGAAGTTTTTCTCATTCTAGCAACATTGATCGCTGAATCAGTGAAAACTGAGATGACAGAAGTGAAAGGAGGGATTCATGGCATAACTAAGATCAATGGCCTTGTTTTTTTGAAACAATGACCATTCAGCTTATAATGTTAATTGGGTTGGATGTATTGTATGATTAATAATTTGACTCTACTTTAAATTGGAGTGAAAGGTACTTCCATGATTGGGAAATAATATCCTTGGTCTACACAAGGCAATCTCTTTCTAGCAACCTGTGAAATAAGCACATGAGCTAGGAATAGTTTGATGTTGACCTTTTATTAGCAGTGTGTAACTTCTGAGTGATGACAGTGTTCTTATGAACTAATTGCGTCATTGTTGCATTTGTATTTATTGTCCATGTATATATAAAAATGTACTTTTCAACAGGTGTCAAGTTGTTACGTATGTACTGTTTAGCAAGTGTTGTACTGATAACAGTAGAATTATGATAAGATTGTTATGGCTGGCTACCATTATGTCTCTCAGTCCCAGCACAGAGAACACAAATTCTCAACAGTTCCAAACTTTTACAGGAAGATGGGCAAGGAAAAACCAGTTTTAAATCCAAAGTTTTATGTATGTTCAGTTGAAACAATGATGATAGTCAACATGCTTTAAGATGTGAAAATCTGCAGTGTTTCCAAGCAGTTATAAACTTCATATTTAAATGGAAGAATACCTCATTCAGCTAATAAATATGAATATTTGTAATAAGTCCGCATCTTAAACAAAAATTTTAAATCGTGTACATAAACATGAAAACTGCATGGTGTTTAAATTAAAACATTGGAACTGAAATCAAATCCTTGTATTTAATTACTTTAATGCCTGTTAAAATTAATTAAAAATAAAATTAATCAATTTTATGATCATTATTATGGATCTGTTTGAGAGTCTGTTCAGCTATCTGAACGAGTCTTGGGCAGTCTAGTCAGAATTAATTTATTGTTGTGTTAAACAGTAAAAGACTACAAGAACGTTAAGTGATAGATTTGGATGGAACCATAAAATTCTACCCTATTGTTACCTTATCAAAGAGTATTACAGCTCAAGAGGAGGCCATTCGACCCATCTTGCTCATGCCACTCTTTGAAAGAGCTACCTAGTCAGTCTCTCACTCCTACATTTTTCCCATTGCCCTGTGAATGTTTCCTTTTCAAGTATTTGTCCAATTCCCTTTTGAAAGTTACTTTTGAATTGCTTCCAACATCCTTTTGAAGTGTATTCAGATCATCATAACTCATGTATATAAAAGAGTTCTCATATCCCCCCCTTTTTTCTGCCTATTATCATTAATCTGTGTCCTCTGTTTACTGACCCAATCCCAAGTAGCAACAGTTTATTCTTATTTATTCTATCAAAGCTCCCATAATTTTGAATGGCTCTACTAAATTGCTTTTAAAACTTTCTGATGAAAGGTCATTGACCAAACGTTATTTCTTTCTCCACAGATGCTGCCTGACCTGTGTATTTCCAGCAATTTCTGCATTTATTTTAGATTTCCAGTGACCACAGTAGTTTGCTTTTGCCAGAGACTTCTCTGTTCTAAGATGAACAATCCCAATTTCGAGATTCCCCATATAATTGAAATCCCTCATGAACGGTGCCATTCTGGTAAATCTCCTCTCCACCCTCTGAGTGTTTGACATGCTTCCTAAAATGTGATGCCCTGTTTGACACAATATTCTCGTTGAGGCTGAACAAGTGATTTTAAAGGGTTTAGCTTAATGTCCTTGTTCTTGCACTCTACGTGTCTATTTATGAAGCCAAGGATATTGTGATTTTTTTTTTAAACAGCTTTATCAACTTGTTCTTCAAAGATTTGTGCATGTGAACTCCAAGATCTTTGTTCCTGCTCCATCTTTAAAATTGTACCACTTAGTTTATTTCACGTCTTCCCAGACTGCATCATTCCATATTTCTCCGCATTGAATTTTATCTGCTCATTTCACCAATCTGTCTAGCTGCTGAAGTCTGTTACTCTCCTCACTACTTGCTACATTTCCAAGTTTTATGTCTGTGCATTATACAACCAGCAATCTTGAAGACTATGATCTCATATGCTTGGTGCTAGATATTTGTGGTTCAACTGTTAGCCTTGTCAAGTCCAAAGAATAACAATTTTTATTTACAGTTGAAATGGTGAGAGACATGTTCTGCCAGTTCTCTATTTTGCTCCTCGTTTGTTTTATACGCAGTTGCTTTTTTGGGTCAGCATTCAATGACAGAGCTCCAAGACCCAACCATAAGACCATAAGACATAGGAGCAGAAATTAGGCCATTCGGCCCATCGAGTCTGCTCCGCCATTCAATCATGGCTGATAAGTTTCTCAACCCCATTCTCCCGCCTTCTCCCCGTAACCTTTGATCCTCTTACCAATCAAGAACCTATCTACCTCGGTCTTAAATACACTCAATGACCTGGCCTCCACAGCCTTCTGTGGCAATGAATTCCATAGATATGTCCAACTATTAACTGCATTGAGGAAAAACTGGGTACTATGTTGGTTAGCATACAGTCCGGTGCCAGATTGTGGACATCGGGCTTGTAGTTTATCTAGTCTCTTATTTATTAATTAAAGTATTAGTTTGTTTCCCAGCTCTTAGTTTAACCACGGTCCTAGCTGAACGAGCATGAAAAGATAATATTCAGCAATCACTTACTGCTGTCCTATGATGCCACTCTGATTATCTCTCTCTCTGCTGCTCCTTTTATCCCCACCACTCCTGCTGTGCTCTCAGGCTTGGGCTCCACCATGCTCACTGTACAGCTTTAGTAGCCACTAGGAACTCGACTGAGATTGGCCAAATTCATGGGGTCCTTACAACTGTTAGGGAATAGTCAAATTCTAATTTCTTACTCAGAGCAGACCACTAAAATCCAGCACCCTCAGGACCGAGACTGCTGGATTTCGGATGTCCAACCTGTATGGCTGCTGAAACGAATAAGGACCTGGAATATCATAAAGACCCTGAAACTAAAACAGGCTGTGGAAGTGAATCAGTGTGCCATTTCAAAAATGTCCAGCTTTCAGACAGCCAGATTTTGGGTACTGTACCTGTAATTAGTTAAGAAACTGAAAATATTGAATAGGTTAAAAGCCTTAATTAAATATATAAAACAAGGTTAGAAAGGGATGGCAGGGCAGGTGGTCTATTACAATTGCAGCATCTGGAAGTTCTTGGAGACCATCATGATCCTGGATAGTCACAACTAAGTTGTCTGCAACTCGAAGAACTTGGACTCAAGAGTTGTTGAACTGGTGTCCGGACTACAGATGTTCTAGTAGATAAACTATAGGCCCGATGGGCAATGGGCCTGTGGTTGAATGGGCAAGAACATGGCTGATGGAGTATAATGTGGGGAAATGTTTGGTAATTTACTTTGGTAGGAAGAATAGAAAGACAGAATATTTTTAACCAGTGAGAAACTACTAAATGTCGATGTTCAGAGGGATTTGGTTGTCCAAAACACAAAAGTTAATATGCAGTACAGCAAGTAGGAAGACAAATGATATATTACCCTTTAGTACAACAGGGTTGGAGTACCAGCCAGTCTTCCTGCAGTTACAGGGCTTTGGTGAGAGCACACCTGGATCATAGGATATATTAATTTTCAAAGTGGTGCAGTGATGGTTCACTGGATTGATTTCTAGGATAAGAAGACTGCCCTATAAGGAGGGATTGAGTAAAATGAGCCCATGCATAAGAACTAGGAGCAGGAGTAGGCAATTCAATCCCTCGAGCCTGCCCTGCCATTCAATACTATCATGGCTGATCTCATTTCAGCCTCAACTCCAATTTCCCACCCTCTCCCCATAACCTTTCAACCCGTTACTAATTAAAAATCTGTCTATCTCCTCATTAAATTTATTCAGCGTCCCGGCATCCACTGCACTCTGAGGTAGTGAATTCCACAGATTCAAAACCCTTTGAGAAAAGTAATTCCTCCTCATCTCTGATTTAAATCTTAGCCTAAAACTATGGCCTTTTGTTCTAGAATATCCCACAAGGGGAAACATCCACTCCACATCTACTTTGTCCATCTCCTTTAGCATCTTATATAACTCAATTAGATCTCCTCTCATCCTTCTAAACTCATGAGTTTAGGCCTAAACTGCTCAATCTCTCCTCATAAGACAAACCCCACATCTCTGGGATCAATCAAGTGAACCTCCTCTAAAATGCCTCCAATGCAACTACATCCTTCCTCAAGTAAGGGGACCAAAACTGTGCACAGTACTCTGGATGGTTTATGTTCATATGTAGTTATGCACCAGCTTGTGCCTCAAAATGCTTCCTGTCTTAAAAGCATTTTGAAAAGGACTGCTACAGCCAAAGGTTGGATCATGTTGTAAGGGTCACAATAGATAATTCCTGGTCTGCCATGTGCTGGAAAGAAAATTGGACCCTCTGTCATCACTATCCAGAGCAGACTACAACATGCATGTAGAAGTGCATGTTGTCACAGCAACTCTGACTCCTTTGGGTGGGTGGGCGGGTTGTTGATATGGATCAGATAGATGTCAATGGCACGGGGTTCCCATTCGGTTGGGGTGAATTCAGGATGAATCCTTGACCTACATGTGGAGGTGGTCATGGCACCATGCATCAGACACTCCTTTGGGCAAAGCACTGAAGAAGAACTTGAGGTAAACAGAACATTCTGAAAAGGGGAAAGGTGAATTCTAAATAAACACCTGAGTTTGCAGAATGGCCCATCTGATCTGGTTGCCATGGGGAAGAAACTCAGATGTCAAGTGGCAGTTTTGGCACCTTTCACAGTATCACACAGAACAAAGAACAGCTGCTGTTGAGATAAAGGCAAAATACTGGGGATAGTGGAAATCTGGAAATGCTCAGCAGGTCTGGCAACATCTGTAGAGAGAGAAACAGAGTTAATGTTGAGTTGAATATGACTCTTCAAAACTTGAGCTGCAGAATAATTGGAACTCTCCCAGGAACAGGTCTTTGATGTTTTGTAAGAAATGGTGGGGAGAAGTAAAGCTCTGAATGGGGAAAAACAGTTTTACCAGAGCTAACTAAACTTTATTTAAAACGACTGGATACAGGAATCTCATAAATTCTGAATTGTTGGGACTACGGTGACCTGACGAAGAAGGGGATTTATCAAAGTATACCTTGCTGGTAATAATAGTATCCAGGAAAACTCAGGCAGAGTGGAACGATTGTGAAAAGAAACAAAGTTTTGACCTGACATGCTGGGGGTAACTTTGTGACTGTTCCTTTAATGTTACATATCTGCCAGAAATGTGGTGTAAAGTTAGTTAATACGGAATTTATTTTTTTCTTTAACTGCCAACCGCAGTTAAAGTTTAACTGCCAAACTAATGTTTGATCTATGCTGATTCTAGTTTGTAACAGTAAAAGCCTTAAGTGAAATCTTGTCCATCGGTTTATTTCTGTTGGTGGTGTGGAGAAACTTTCAAGAAGTTATTGGTCTCTACAGGGATCATAACAAAATGAATAAATGGTGATAGTTTGAGCCAGATCTTTCATTAAAAGCTTCAAAGCATGTTCTTGTATCCTTATGTTTAGAAGCAAAATCTACTTTTTATTTGACGTTTATTAATTCTTTTCAATATAGCCATGTAAATCTTAAAAGTATGCTCATTTTCTGGAGGTTTAGAATTGTGGGAATAAGGTGTAGGAATCACTCTACTGCGATGCACACTGTCACTCGTGGATTGTAAAAATGGAGAGCATTTTATTTTATGTGGATGTGATTGGCTGGGCCAGCATATATTGCCCATCCTTAATTACCGTTGTTCAGAGGGCATTTGAGAGTCAAGCACATTGCTATGGGTCTGGTTGAGGGCCAGACCGGGTAAGATTTCCTTCCCTACAGGACGTTAGTGAACCAGAAGGGTTTTTACGACAATTGGCAATGATTTCATGGTAATCCTTCGACTTTTAATTCCAGATTTTTATTGAATTCAAATTCCACCATTTGCCCCCTTCTCGAAGTAGGATTCGAACCCAGCCCCCCAAAGCATTAAACTCAGCAGGTCTGACAGCATCTGCAGAGAGGAACACAGTTAATGTTTTGAGTCCGTATGACTCTTCATCAGAACTAAGGAAAAATAGAAGAGAGGTGAAAAATAAGATGGTTTAAGGGGGGGTGGGACAGGTAGAGCTGGATAGAGGGCCAGTGATAGGTAGAGATAACCAAAAGATGTCATAGACAAAAGGACAAAGAGGTGTTGACGGTGGTGATAATAGCTAAGAAATGTGCTAATTAAGGGTAGAAAGCAGGACGAGCAAGGTACAGATAGCCCTAGTGGGGGTGGGGTGGGGGGAAGGGATCAAAATAGGCTGAAAGGTAGAGATAAAACAATGGATGGAAATACATTTAAAAATAATGGAAATAGATGGGGGAGGGAGTTCAAGATCTAAAATTGTTGAACTCAATATTCAGTCCGGAAGGCTGTAAAGTGCCTAGTCGGAAGATGAGGTGCTGTCCCTTCAGTTTGTGTTGAGCTGCACTGGAACATTGCAGCAGGCCAAGGACGGACATGTGGGCATGAGAACAGGGTGGTGTGTTGAAATGACAAGCCACAGGGAGATTTGGGTCATGCTTGTGGAGAGAACGAAGGTGTTCCGCAAAGCGGTCACCCAGTCTGCGTTTGGTCTCTCCAATGTAGAGGAGACCGCATTGGGAGCAGCGAATGCAGTAGACTAAATTGAGGGAAGTACAAGTGAAATGCCGCTTCACTTGAAAGGAGTGTTTTGGGCCCTTGGATGGTGAGGAGGGGAGAAGTAAAGGGGCAGGTGTTGCACTTTCTGTGGTTGCATGGGAAGGTGCCATGGGAGGGTTCAGGTGTAGGGGATGATGGAGGAGTGGACCAGGGTATTACACCAGAGCAATACCCTGGGTCTCTGGATTACCAGTCCAGTGAAAATGCCACTATGCCACCACCTTCCCTCTATCAGTAGGCTGCAAGTTAATTTTAGTTGCCGTGACAATGGAAACTGGTCATAACAGCGCTACGGTAATGATTATGTACATACAGTTCATTTGGGGAAGAAATTTGCAGGGTTATGGAGAAAAATGAGTGGGATTATTTAGATAGCTCTGCAAAGAGCCAGCACAGACAATGTGTCAAATCATCACCACCTGTGCAGTATTTGGTATCTAATTTTAATTGCCTAGAATATACTATCCAGAAGAAAATATCCTTAATGAATGTTTGTCTCAATCTCCTTGTACAGGAACATTCTGTTTAGATTAATTTAGCATAGTGGAAAATCCATAAAACTTTACTGTTGTAAAATGATTGGTGTACAATAATAAAAACATTCAAGGCTCCCTAGGCCTTGAAGTTGCCAATAAAAGCAATTCACATTAAGATTAGATTTTAAACCTACAGCACAAATCATTCCCATTATTTCCAAAGACAAGTTTGAATTTTTTTTAGGTTAACAAATGAAGGTCCGTGTGCCACTATCAACAGTTGCCAGATATTAACTCTTGCCCCAAAGTCAACTTGTGATGGGGAATGATTTCATAAAGTGTCAGTACCCTCGACTAGTATACCGTGCAACTCTAAAATTCAAGCATTTAATAATGGAGGAAATCAGTCAGGACTGATCGTCACTTAACCAACATAATTAACTGTGGGTCGATGAGAGTGTCTATACCACTGCGTGATCAACTAGACCAGGAACTGAGCCTTGTATCATCCAACTCTGTACAGGGATGGTACTTTTAGTCAATACAAAGAAGAAAAAAAAAATCACAGAAGTTCACTACAGTGGATAAACCCAATACTACAAGCAGTAAAGGATTCAGGGGACTACTCTTGACTGTATTATGAATTCCACTCCAATGGTGTAATTACAAATAAGTGCATTTGCATTCAAGTTGAGTAATATTTTATTGGCAAAAATGGTCAACATTACCTCTATACAAAGATATGAAAACCAGCTACTTAACACTCCATATATCACACTAACCATTAATCAACAAAGAAACGTCACCGTTCCATACACACACCATCCACTTTGTACAAGTCCTTGCATTTTGTATTCAGGGAGGAGCATCAAGTACCTTTTTGCTACAGTATGTTGGTACCAATACAAAGCTATATCAGTTCATTTTCACAAAAAAACCAAACACACTGTTTCACCCATCGCAGGTTCCTCAGCAGAAATGGAGGATAAGCCTGAGAATGTTTTGTAACGTTCAGAACTTTGTCGTAGAAATGGTCTGTTCATCAATGCTTTACTTTTTGGTTGTTTTACGTATCAGTGCCATTCTCTGCAAGAGAAAGAGGCCACATGGTTATGCAATGATTCATAATTTTGAGATTCTTATTTGAAAACGTTACAGTCTAAAACAAAAATTGAGCTGGAAGTACAATCTATACCACTAAAATGGATGCAATTAGATAACTTTGTGGCAAAGCATTTATAAAGAATGCATCAGTTGAGCAACAAATCAATGACAATTAAGGTGAATTTCAGTGAAATAAAAAGCGGAGTTATTGTGGCATGCACTTTAAAAAAAATGCCAATTGTGAAAGTTTATGGAAAAATATAGTTTGAATAAAACACAGAACACAAAGAATAAACAAGAAGAGTAGCAGGCTAACAATATTAGTCACTTGAACCAATCATTTAATCAAATTTATTTCCCCCCACCCGAAAAAGGCAAGGGTATAAACAAACTGCTCTACCACAGGGAACATAACTTGAATTTCAGACATATTTTTCTCTGCATGTTAAATCATTCATAAAACAAGAGAAAGTAACAGAATACCAACAAACTGGTCCATACTGACTATCTATTCAGTATTGTCCTGATTCCCAATTCCACTAATGAATAGATAGACACGACGACAATGTGGCAAACAATGCATGAAGTCTCCTTTCTTCTCACGTGCTATGAAATGGTCTTCATTTTATCCACCTCAGATGGATGATAGATAAGTAAACCCCATCAGAATTCAACCTCAAAAACTTCCAGCTCTGTACCAGGACCTTGAACCAACTGGGCTACCCAACATTTCAATAAATTGGATATGTTAATTTGTGTCAAGAAATATAGCATGGACTGTGCCAGATGCTTGATAAGCTAGACTGATTTGGATAACTCTCCTTTGCATTTTCTGTTCTCCCTCCCTTGGGATAATGTATATAACACCCACTTCAAAATCTATTCACCTTTAATCAGTACTGAAATTAAAGTTAATTCCAAATCTAACAGGATCCTTCAAAATGCACAAAAAAGCTCACAAAATAAATTTTGCTGCTGTAAATATAATTACTAGAATTATTCTTGAGCTCAAATTATTTTTTAAGAAACTATACTAAAAGTATCTATAATCATTGGACGAATTCAAGAGCTACAGGATCTGGATTAAATTCAGTTTTCTGCTTGTTCTTTAAAAGATGATCAAGTTGCTTGACTGATGTGTTGATGACAAAATAGGGCACAGGGTCTACCAGCAGGAAGAGGTCAGTTTTACTTTCACATATGTAAAACACTGAAATAGTGAAGAAATTCATGGTGTGTATGACGATAAAAAAAAAAGCCTCAATTTTACATAACTGGGAACAAAGTGGCATGCCATACATGCTTAAGAAATGGCCCATTTATCAATATATTGCAGGCTTTGTTTAATTGCATAAAAGCGATATTTTCACACTGATTTAAAATATATTTTTAAAGAAGCCATCTTTCTAACCTGTTTATGAGCTTCTGTTGTGCAGGCCTTCTTATACGGCCTAATTTCATCTGAACCAAATCCTGGTATCCACATGTTCCACTGGCGTTCTTATAAAAGAAAATGTAGACACATTCAACTTCCAATTACCATTGATCCAACATTTCTGAGAATAAGATACTTTATAATAAGCATGCATCAAGGCATAAGCCACCATAACATTCTGAATAAAAAGTAAAATCTTCCATTGCATTCCATTAATTAATATGACTGAAAATAGCAGTGGCTTCATCAGCCAATAACCTGGAGATTAATGCAGCAACATCTTAGGCTTCTTTAAATAAAAACATTGTCTTACAATATTTTAACATTTGAATATTGGCATGGAAAACAATGGACAATATTAATCATGTTGAGATTAATTATTACATTTTAGACAGACACTACTTTTGCTTACCAATTAGTAGGTGTTGCTGTTAATAATGATGCTTTGGGCAGCAGTAAGTGTATATTCTCTTCCAATGAAATGGCTACACTGCATCCTAAACTGCACTGTTTAAATGTCAATGATTGCAGTAGGTCTGCATAATGTTAATGCATCATGCCATGTACCAACCCCATTAGTTATTTTGATGGGTCACATCTGACACCTCAGCCCATCATTCTCTACCAGGCGCTTATCAATCTGCCCCATTGCTTTCCTCCTAAACCACTAACCGTTAATAGAGAGGGATCAGAGATAGAACACTCATTTTACTTCCTTGATTAGGCACCAATGCTGAAAGTGACTACAATATGTAAATATAAATACTGGTGTCCTGACCAATATTTATTCCTTAACCAGTATAACAAACTGAAATTAGATTATCTGACCTTTAACTCATTGCTGTTTGTGAGATCTTACTGTGTGTGTAAATTGCCTGTGTTTCCTACATTACAACAGTGACTACTTTACAAAAGTACTTCATTAGCTGTAAAGTGATTTCAGTTGTCCTAAGGTCGTAAAAGGCACTATATAAATGGAAGCATTTTACCCTTTATTTGCAATTCATAATCATCTGTATTTGAAGTTTAATTTCAGGACGGTATTAAAACACAGCATAAAAAACACCAAAGGAGAAAGTATTACTTCAAAAACATACCAAGATGCAGTTGAACATCCTTGACTTCCAGTGTGTTTGACTTGCGGTGGCGTGCTAGTTGACATGCAGCACTCACTACACTTTCAATAAAATCATCAGCAATTTGCAAAAGCATCTGCATGTGGGGGGCACAAAAATTGCTTTTGATGAAAATATTCCATGTTGTAGAAATAGAAACACATGGTCTTTACCTATGGGTGTCATGTGATGAACCCCTAATTACAAGCATTATGATTTTAGGCTTTAATTAAGGTATTTCTTAAGTCCAAACCAAACACACTTAAGAGAACCATTGCTCCTCTGATTGGTGTATAATTTTATAAGCACAATTTCTGCCTTGTAGCTTCACACAGGGGTTAAATACTCTTTGCTGCTACAATCGATTAATTCGATTGATATGAGCCTTCGGATAGAAGACCTTTATTAGCTCAGGTGATTGAGCCAATGAATTACAAATCAGGTATAAAAATAATGGTTTAACAGCAGGAACATATACATTTATATAGTGTCATTACCATAGGGAGAACACACCATTGCGCTTCAGAAAAATGTAATGAAACAGGAACTAACACCAAGCCAAAGAAGGAGCTATCAGGACAAGTGATTAAAATGAAATAAAAACAGAAAATGCTGGAAAATCTAAGTTGGTCTGGCAGCAAATGTGGAGAGAGAAAAACAGTTAACGTTTCAAGCCCGTATGACTCTTTTTCAGAGATAAAGAGAAGTAACAAACGGAAAGAAGAGCAGTGTTTCTTCAAGGTAGGCATTCCTGGAAGAGAAGTGGCAGTGAATTAAATACAAGGATGAAAGAAAAGTATTACAGATGCTGGAATTCTGAAATAAAAGCAGAAAATGCTGGAAAAACTCAGTGGGTCTGGCAGCATCCGTGGAGAGAGAAACAGAGTTAATGTTTCGAGTCTGTGACTTGCTTGTCCAAAGTGGTAAAGTTTTAAGGAAGCTCTTAAACATGAGAAACAGATTTAGTGAGGGAATTCAAGAGTTTAGAACCTAGAAGACAGAAGGTATGACTGCCAATGGTGGGGTGAAGGGAGCGAGGGATGAATGAGAGTCTAGAGTTGGAGGAATGCAGATTTCTTGAAGGGTATATGGGTCTGCAAGTTGTGTGTATGCCTGGAGGAGGTTATAGAGATAGGGAGGGGTGAAGCTTTGGAGAGATAAAAAATGAGAATCTTAAAACTGAGGTGCTGGTAGACCAGCAACCGATGTTTTAAGATTCTCGATTCTCAGAACCGATGTAGGTCAGCGAATGCAGGGATAATGGGTTAGACAGACTTGGTGCTGGTTAGAATACAATAGGCAACAAGGTTTTAGATGAGTTCAGTTTTTGGAAGGTGAGAGCTCTAAGGCAGCCAGGAGACTACTGGAATAAAAACAAAAAAACTGCGGATGCTGGAAATCCAAAACAAAAACAGAATTACCTGGAAAAACTCAGCAGGTCTGGCAGCATCGGCGGAGAAGAAAAGAGTTGACGTTTCGAGTCCTCATGACCCTTCGACAGAACTTGAGTTCGAGTCCAGGAAAGAGCTGAAATATAAGCTGGTTTAAGGTGTGTGTGTGGGGGGCGGAGAGATAGAGAGACAGAGCGTCAACTCTTTTCTTCTCCGCCGATGCTGCCAGACCTGCTGAGTTTTTCCAGACTACTGGAATAGTTGCATCTAGGAGATAAAAAACATGGATAATGCTTTCAGGATCAGATAAACCGAGGTGGAAGTAGAGATAGGCAATATTATCTCTGTGATAAATAGGCAAATTTAACTTATTTAAAAAAAACCATTTAACATACCTCTTCAGATATACGAAAATATGAAGTGAGGACATTTCACTAACACTTAGTAAAACTAAACCTACCAGTATCTGTAACACAAAACTTAGAGATGATGTTTTATCTATTCACCACATTCATGTCTATTTCAATAAACTCGGAAGTACTAATAGACTGGCTAAACAGCCCTCTTGACCAAGCTAAACAACTAAAATCCACTCCCACCCCGAGACATGCTGTGGATCATCCTCCAACTATACAGAGCAAGTTAAAAGCAGAAAACTGCAGATGTTGGAAATCCAAAACAAAAACAAAAATACCTGGAAATACTCAGCAGGTCTGACAGCATCTGCAGAGAGGAATACAATTAACGTTTCGAGTACGAATGACTCTTCATCAGAACTAAAGAAAAATAGAAAAGAGGTGAAATTTAAACTGGTTTAAAGGGGTGGGGGGGAGACAGGTAGAGCTGGATAGAGGGCCAGTGATTGCCAAAAGATGTCAAAGACAAAAGGACAAAGAGGTGTTGACAGTGGTGATATTAGCTAAGAAATGTGCTAATGCTGACATTAAGGGTAGAAAGCTGGAAGAGCAAGGTACTTGAGTTCAAATTTTACCATTGTCAGAGAAAAGGTACAATTACTTTAAAATCGACAAACAGGACTGTCCCGGCAGACCGATCGTGTCAGCTTGTTCCTGCCCCACGGAACTCATTTCTTGTTATCTTGACTCCATTCTCTCTCCCCTTGTCCAGTCTCTTCCCATCTACATCTGCGATTCCTCTCACGCCCTACATCATATCAACAATTTCCAGTTCCCTGGCCCCAACCGCCTCCTCTTCAGCATGGACATCCAATCCCTCTACACCTCCATCCCCCACCGGGATGGTTTGAGGGCTCTCCGCTTCTTCCTCGAACAGAGGCCCGAACAATCCCCATCCACTGCTACTCTCCTCTGTCTGGCTGAACTTGTTCCCTCGCTGAACAATTTCTCCTTAAACTCCTCTCACTTCCTCCAAATAAAAGGTGTGGCTATGGGTACCCGCATGGGCCCCAGTTATGCCTGTCTCTTTATGGGGCATGTGGAACATTCCTTGTTCCAGTCCTACTAAGGGCCCCTCCCACAACTCTTTCTCCGGTACATCGATGACCGTTTCAGTGCCACTTCATGCTCTTGTCTGGATCTGGAACTTTTTCATCAAGTTTGCTTCCAATTTCCATCCCTCCATTTTCATGTGGTCCATCACTGACTCTTCCTTTCCCTTCCTTGACCTCTCAGTCTCAATTTCTGGTGATAGACTGTCCACCAATATCCATTACAAGCCTACCAACTCCTTGATTACAGTTCCTCACACCCCGCTTCCTGTAAGGACTCCATCCCATTCTCTCAGTTCCTTCACCTCCGTCGCATCTGTTCTGATGATGTCATTTTCCAAAACAGTTCCTCTGACATATCTTCCTTTTTCCTTAACCGAGGTTTTCTACCCACAGTGGTTGACAGGGTCCAACTGTGTCCAGCCCATCTTCTGCGCATCCGCCCTCACACCTTCCTCTCCCTCCCAGAACCATGATAGGGTCCCCCTTGTCCTCACTTATCACCCCACCAGCCTCCGCGTTCAAAGGATCATCCTCCGCCATTTCTGCCAACTCCAGCATGATGCCACCACCAAGCACATCTGCCCTTCACCCCACCCCTGTCGGCTTTCCGCAGAGATTGTTCCCTCCGGGACACCCTGGTCCACTCCTCCATCACCCTCTACACCTCAACCCCCTCCCATGGCACCTTCCCATGCAACCACAGAAGATGCAATACCTGCCCCTTTACTTCACCCCTCCTCACTGTTCAAGGGCCCAAACACTCCTTTCAAGAGAAGCAGCACTTCATTTGCACTTCCCTCAGTTTAGTCTACTGCATTCGCTGCTCCCAATGCACACCGAACACAGACTGGGTGACTGCTTTGCGGAACAGCTTTGGTCTGTCCACAAGCATGACCCAGACCTCCCTGTCACTTGCCATTTCAACATGCCACCCTGCTTTCATGCCCACATGTTCGTCCTTGGCCTGCTGCAATGTTCCAGTGAAGCTCAACGCAAACTGGAGGAACAGCACCTCATCTTCCGACTAGGCACTTCAGTTTTCCAGACTTAATATTGAGTTCAACAATTTGAGATCATGAACTTTCTCCTCTATCCCCACCCCCTTTTTCCAATAATTTATAATTTTTTTTAAAAAATATATTTTTCTTTTACCTTCTATTTAAAATTTATTTCGATCTATTGTTTCATCTCCACCTTTTAGCCCGTTTTGATCCCTTCCCCCCACCCCACCCCCACTAGGGTCATCTGCCACTAGCTTGTCCTGCTTGCTACCCTTAATGTCCCCATTAGCACATCTTTTAGATAATATCACCACTGTCAATATCCCTTTGTCCTTTTGTCTATGACATCTTTGGCAATCTCTTCTTGGCCTCCACCTATCACTGGCCCGCTATCGAGCTCTACCTGTCCCACCCACCCCCCTCTACCAGCTTACATTTCATCTCAATTCTGTATGTTTTAGTTCTGATGAAGGGTCGTATGGACTCAAAACATCAACTGTATCCTCCTCCGCAGATGCTGTCAGACCCGCTGAGTTTTTCCAGGTATTTTTGTTTTTGTACTAGGTTTCCAGCATCCTCAGTATTTTGCTTTTATACAATTACTTTAGTTTGAGAGCAGGCTCTCCACCCAAATTCATTCTCACCTCATTACAATTTATCTTAAAAGATTAACTTTAGGACAACACAACAAATCTGGCTTCATGGAATTTGCAGGAACACTTCCCCCCAAAAATCCCATCCCTTTAAATAACATTAAAACTAGACTCCAGACAGAACTAAATTGGATTTTATTTGCAATAAATACATCAAAGGAAAAAGCCTTTCTCTTCCACCTCAAATCCACCACCTCTCAGTATCCCATATAGTGAGATTTTCCCTTGCCTGTTTAATGTCAATGATGTTTCACACAGTATGCTGCTGGAAATCAGAGATGGGAATTGTGCAGAGACCCTCCATGGGGTAAGCAACTCTGTGTCTCCTTAACCAATCAGATTGAAGCATTGTGAAATAAAGAGAGCAAAAAATTGAGAAAGAAATATAGATTAGAGTGGGTGAATTCAATGTCAAATCAGGTACAGAAAGAGAAGTAACAAGGGAAAGAAAGGCTGGATTGAGAGAGAAAAAAAGAGACAGAAAAACATTCTTTAAAGTTTTATATTAAAAAAATCCTCCAACAATTAAAATCTGAAGGAATGACACTTCACACTTTTTCATATTTAATTCCCATAGCCAGAGAGCTTGAGTGACTGTAAATAACATTTATCACATTGCCATATGAGCACTTAGACTTGAAATGACTTGACTTAGTTTTCTGTGGTGAGTTTATTTTGTACCTACTCTGCAGGTGGAAAACTTATAACACACTTGAATGGGAAGCATGTGGTCTCATCAATGCCCTGTATAGCTTTAGTAAGACATCCTTGCTTCTGTACGCAAATCCTCTTGCAATGAAGGTCAACATACCGTTTTCCTTCTTAACTGCTTGCTGCACCTGCATGCTTGCTTTCAGTGATTGCTGTACAAGGACACCCAGGTCCCCTTCTATATCAACATTTCCCAACCTATCACCATTTAAATAATACTCTGCCATTGTGTTTTTCCTACCAAAGTGGATAACTTCACACTTATCCACGTTATACTGCATCTGACATGTATTTGCTCACTCAATCAGCTTGTTTAAATCGCCTTGAAGCCTCTCAACATCCTCCTCACCACTCACTTTCTCATGTAGTTTTGTGTTATCAGCAAACTTGGAAATATTACATTTGGTTCCCTCATCCAAATAATTGATATATATTGTGAATAGCTGGGGCCCAAGCAATGATACCTGCGATACCCCACTTGTCACTGCCTGCCACTCCGAAAAAGACCCATTTATTTCTGTTTCCTGCCTGTTAACTAATTCTCAATTCATGCCAATGTATTACCCCCAATCCCATGTGCTTTAATTTTGCACACTTCTGTGGGACTTTATCAAAAGCTTTCTGAAAATCTAAAAACACCACATCCACTGGTTCTTTCTTATCTATTCTGCTAGTTTCATCCTCAAAAAACTCCAGAAACATGATTTCCCTTCCATTAAGCCAGGCTGACTTTGTCTAATCTCATTCATTTTTTCTAAGTGTCCTGTTATCACATCCTTTCTCAAAGGCTCTAGCATTTTCCCTACTACTGATATTAGGCTAACTGGTCTGTAATTATCTGTTTTCTCCCTCCCTACTTTTTTAAATAGTGGGGTTACATTTGTCACCCTCCAATATGCGGGACTATTCCAGTTTTGGAAGATGACAACCAATTTCCATGGCCACCTCCTTTAGTGCCCTGGGATGTAGATTATCAGGCCCCGGGGATTTATCGGCCTTCAGTCCGATTAATTTCTCCAGCATTTTTTTTAGTGATACTAATTTCCTTCAATTCCTCCTTCTTACTAGGCCCTTGGGTCCCTAGCATTTTAGGAGGAAGACACAAAGTAGTTGTTTAATTGCTTTGCCACTTCATTGTTCTCTATGATAAATTCTCCCATTTCAGACTGTAAGGGATTGTCTTCATGAATCTTTTTCTTTTTACATATTTATTAAAGCTTTCACAGTCTGCTTTTATGTTCCTTGCAAGTTTACTCTCATACTCTTATTTTTCCCCTCTTAATCAATCTCTTGGTTCTCCTTTGCTGAATTATAAACTGCTCCCAATCCTCAGGTTTGCTACTTCTTGAAACTTTATATCCTCTTTAAATCTAATATTATCCTTAATTTCTTTTGTTAGGTGTGGTTGGGCCATTTTTCCTGTTGTATTTTTGTGCCAGAAAGGAATGTATAACTATTGCAATGCATTCATTCATTCATTCCTTAAATATTAGCCATTTCTTATCCATCATCATGCCTTTTAATGAAGTTCCCCAATCATCATGGCCAATTCACTCCTCATACCTTCATAGTTTCCTTTGTTTAGATTTAGGACCCTAGTTTCAGATTGGACTACTTCATTTTCCATCCTAACGGAGAATTCTATCATGTTATGGTCTCTGTTCCCTAAAGGATCCTGCACAAGATTATTAATTAACCCCTTCTCATTGCACAATACCAAATCTAGTCGTTCCCTAGTTGGTTCCTCGGCGTATTGGTCTAAAAAAAACCATCTCGTACACACTCCTGGTATTCATCTGTTACATTATTACTGCTAATTTGGTCTGCCCAGTCTATATGTAATTTAAAGTCACCCATGATTACTGCAGCACCCTTATTACATGCATCCCTAATTTCCTCTTTAATGCTGTCCCCTGCTTTACCACTACTCTTGGGAGGCCTATAAACAGCTCCCACTAATGTTTTCTGCCCCTTGTTGCCTCTTAGCTCAACCCAGACTGATTCTACATCTAGATTTTCTGAGCTAATATCCTCACTATTGCACTGATCTCATCCGTAACTAACAATGCCACCCCACCTCCTTTTCCTTTTTGCCTGCCCTTCCTAAATATCAAATACCCTTGGAAATTCAGTTCCCATTCTTGGTCACCCTGCAACCATGCCTCCGTAATCGCAATCATATGGTACCCATTTACATCTATTTTGCTATTAGTCCGTCTACCTTAATGCGAATGCTCTGTGCATTCAGATACAGTGCCTTTAGATTGGTCTTTGGTCTTTTTAACATTTTTACACATCTTTTTTTATACAAAGGCCCTTTTTGCTGCTAGCCCATGTTTCCTCTGTCTTCCATTTGGCTTTCTACTTTGTTTTTCATTTCTTTTGTTTCCCTCTTGTGTCTCCCCGCTCAGGTTCCCATCCCCCGCCACTCTAGTTTAAACCCCTTCCACACAGTACGAGCGAATACCCCTGAGAGGATATTAGTCCCTGTCCTGCAGGGGTGCAACCCGTCCAGCTTGCACAGGTCCCATCTTCCCCAGAATTGGTTGCAATGTCTCAGGAATCTAAATCCCTCCCTCCCACACCACCTCTCCAGACACACATTCATCTGCTCTACTCTCCTATTCCTGATCTTGCTAGCATGTGGCACTGGAAGTAATCTTGCAATCACTACCTTTGAGGTCCAGCCTTTTAATTTATTTCCTAGCCCCTATATTCTGCTTTTAAGACCCCATCCCTTTTTTTTTCCCTATGGCATTGGTACCAATATGGATCACGGCCTCTGGCTGTTCACCCTCTCCCTTCAGGATGTCCTGCAGCCGTTCAGTGACATCCTTGCGCCTGGACCAGGGAGGCAACATATCATCCTGGTGTCATGCCTGCTGGCAAGAAACATCTATCTGCTCCCCTTACGATAGAATCCCCTATCAATATTGCTCTCCCACACTTTTTTGTCCCCCACTTGTGGTGCCATGGACTTGGCTCTTGCTGCATTCTCCTGAGAAACCATCTCTCCCAGTAGTAGCCAAAACAGAAAATCTGTTAGAGGGAGATGGACCCAGGGGCCTCCTGCATTACCTGCCTAGTGCTTTTACTCTGTCTGGCTGTCACCCATTCCCTTTCTGCCTGTGCACCCTTTACCTGCCATGTGACCACCTCACTGTACATGCTATCCATGAGTGACTCCAGCTGCGGTGCTGGCTCAAATGTGGATTTCAAGCAGCTGCAGCTGGAGATACTTCCTGCATACATGGTCGCCCTGGACACTGGAAGTGACCCTGACTTCCCAACTCGCACAGGAGGAACATTCCACATGGCCAAGCTGTCCTGCCATGACTAACCCTTAAATTACTCCCTTTAATTTTACTTCTGCTAGTTTAAGGAATGTTAAGGACAGTAGAAATACTCACCAGGTCCTCCTTACCAAGACCACCCACTCCTCTTGCGCTGGTTCCTGGTCCTGTTCTGGTCTCAGTCCCGATTCCCCTCACTCATTAAGGTCACTGCTCCTCTTGAGTTATAAAATGCCAAAAGCACCCCTCTTTCTTTTCCTCCCCAACTCCCTTAATCACCCAACTCCCCCGCGCTCTATTCTCAGTTGCACTAAGTTATTTGGCTTTATAGGCTCCTAAGAGAAAGGCTAGCTGACCCAGTTAGAGAGGAACCAGTTTCAACTGCTTCTTTAAGCCCAACTGATCATTCAGTGGAGACTTTGCTTAAGGGTGGGAATCTTAGAATTTGAACTATAGAGTTCAGTTACATGCTAATTACAAACAAAATTAGATTTTTACAAAAAGATTAAAAAAGGCTCCTTACTCACCATCCACCGGTATCCAGTCCTGTACTTAGGCCTTACCAACTAACTTACGGGGCTCTTGTGATGTCACTTTTAGATATTATCTGTAAACTTCTGGCTCTCTCTCTCTCTGAACTCCCGCTGCTTTATGGGGTTCCCCTGTAGCAAAGTAACAGCCAGCTACTGGAGCCAAACTCCAATTTAAGCACTCTAGTGCAGCCCAAAGCAGCACTGAAGATGGCCAGTTTTTAAGCTCCCTGATTCAAAGCTTCTGAAAATCTATTTAAGCCAGTTATCTAATTAACTAGTTGCAGCTCCAAGATGATCCTATAAACCCCTGATTAAAGCTGGACTACAACTCAACTTCTCCCAACCCAAAGGCAACTTTTAGTTAATTGCTAAATTAGAAAAAAAACTAGACTTTAGATAGAAATTAACCCTTAAATTAAATTAACCCTTAAACTCCCTCACTCACCAAACTCCAACTTAAGCCCTCTAAGGCAGCACAAAGCAGCACTCCAGTGCAGGTAAATCCCATGGCCCAAGAATTGGGAGGTACTCCGGAATCTTGGTCAACATATATCCCTCAGTCAACATCACCAAAACAGATTATCTGGCCATTATCACATTGCTGTTTATGGGTGCTTTCTGCGCACAAGTTAACTGCTACATTTCCTACATTATAACAACGATTACACTTCAAAAAGTATTTCATTGGCTGTAAAGTGCTTTTTTAAGATGTCCTGTTGTCATGAATGGTGTTATCTAAAGGCAAATCTTTTTTTCATTTAGAGGAACATAATGGATTTCCCTTTTAGGGTAAAACAAATAATTTAAAAAAATGTCATCTTCTCTTGCAGGTATAAATTAGTACTGGGGTTTAGTTGGTGGCAGCCCTCCTGTAACACACCCAAATGATCTCTCAGCATTTATAAACAGAGACAACAAATGCTGGCACAATTTGAGTCTGCAGGGTCATCACAACTGAGCTAGATATTGTTCTCAGCTTATACCCACACATGTACTTTCCAACTGGGATCACATAACAGAAGAAAGAAGTGATTTTCCCCATGTTAACTAAGGGTACCAAGACTAATTATAGCTCCCCGATTATCATTCCATTTAAAGTCAAATAATGCAGCACAAATTAGGAATCATATCTTCTGATCTATGGGGGTTAATTACACACTCATTTTGTCAACTGACCTCTCAGTAAAACCTTCATATAACACAATTGCTATTAGTGATTTGGCAGTACAGAACTCGAGTACTGCTAGAAAAAAAGACATTTTTCATCAAAGCTTTTCATCTTGCACTCATCTGGACAATTCACAAGAATAACAAATGTAATGGGGACAACAATTTATACTGCATGAGAAGAGAGTGCTTGGTTGGCAAGTGGACTCGATTGTTAGAGGCATTGTCATGGAGAACCCACCAATTAATGGCGACTGAGTTAACTACCAAGTATTGTTTGAAATTTAAACCATGTGGCTTGACTCTGATTGGTCAAGGCATTGCCCTAAGGAATAAACCAGCGAATGGTGGTCTTTACAGAGCCTGACTGACAATCTTAAATTGGTTGTCAGCATAATTCTTAGCAAACTGAGGATTATTTAGCAAATGCAGTGCAATTGCAGAATCACATCTAATGTTGGACACCGTTTTGAGTTTTGCACGCATGGGCTGGTTGGGTACAGTCTGTACTTTGCCTGATGTGAACAGCGACTGGGACATGCTATAAAAACAAAAAACTGCGGATGCTGGAAATCCAAAACAAAACAAAAATAGAATTACCTGGAAAAACTCAGCAGGTCTGGCAGCATCGGCGGAGAAGAAAAGAGTTGACGTTTCGAGTCCTCATGACCCTTCAACAGAACTGATTTTTCTTTACAAGGAGAGGGGTGAAATATAAGCTGGTTTAAGGTGGGGTGGTGGGGGGTGGGGGGGGGGGGGGGTGTGGTTGTAGGGACAAGCAAGCAGTGATAGGAGAATTTCTTTTCCCACCTATTTCCATTATTTTTAAATCTTTTATGTCCCCCCACCCCCACTAAAGCCAAACCTTGAGTGCCCTACCATCCATTCTTAATTAGCACACATCCATTTAGATTATCACCAACTTCAACACCTGTGTTCTTTTGTTCTTTTGTCTGTGACATCTTTTGATGATCTGCTCCTATCACTGCTTGCTTGTCCCTACAACCACACCTCCCCCCTCCACTTCTCTCCCCCACCGCCCTCCTCCCACCTTAAACCAGCTTATATTTCACCCCTCTCCTTGTAAAGAAAAATCAGTTCTGTTGAAGGGTCATGAGGACTCGAAACGTCAACTCTTTTCTTCTCCGCCGATGCTGCCAGACCTGCTGAGTTTTTCCAGGTAATTCTGTTTTTGTTTTGACTGGGACATGCTGTTTGATACGATTCACGAGTCTTTGGGACTTATGGCCTACATGCCCAGCATCACACTGGCACTGAAATTTCTATACCACATTACTTATTTATGTGACAGGCTTGACAGCAGCATCCTCTTAGTGGTGCATACCACTTGTGTTGCTACTGCATAGTAGCAGTATGAAATAGCTAGCCTCACCCGTTGCTCAAACTTTTCAGGGCCAAAAGTGGCGGCCTTGGGTCTGTTCTTGAGCTTGCGCAACATACAATGTGAAACGATCTGATCAGGGTAGCCATTATCTCGCAGGATGTTTTTGATGCGCCTTATTTTGGCATCAAGCTTGCATGATAAGCATATGGCTCAGGCCCTATTTACTAGGTTGTCGATAAGGTCAATCTTATAGCCCACGGAACTGTAAGAATCCCAATGTGTATACTGACCAGTGAAGGTAGGCTTGCAGTAGACAGTGGTAGAGAACCCACTGGCAGATTTCTCAACTAGTACGTCAAGGAAAGGGAGTTAATTTGTCTGCTCCATTTAAAAGGTGAACTTGAGCGTAGGATGGAGCCCATTAAGACATGCAAAGATATTATTACATGCAGCTGCAGATTTAAACATAACAAATGTGTCGTCCACTTATCAGAAATATGCAAGGGGTAGGAGGTTAGGTGTCATTCAAACGAAGACACGTTTCGCACGGAACCCAACAAAGATGCTTGTCAGAGTTGGACCAAGAGGAGATCCTATGGCAGCACCATCTATTGGGGCATACATGGTGTCATTGAAATTGAACTCAACTATGCGAGTTGCCGAGTTCATAAGTTCGATGAATACTGATTCACGTAATGGTGGCGGGTCTAGATCACCCTGATATAGTGCTGCAGCACAAATATCTATGGCTTCCTTAAGTGGAACATTGGTGATTAGGCTAGCAATTACAAATGAGCACATGGACACAGCATTGCTTTCGATATGCAAGTCCTGTGTGGTCTTCGCAAATGTGAAGGAATCTTCACTGTGCCTGGAAGATTTGCTCAAAACTGGTTGTAACAATTCGCCTAACCATTTGGCCAATTCCTGATGTGCAGGATCAGTCATAGACTGATGTCAAAGGACATCACTTGCGTGTGTCTTGGGCAGCACATACATACACAGACGCAGCAAGCTAGGAGGGCAAACTCCGTCATATATATCAGATGGCAGCCCTTCGCTCTTATTCAAGTCCAGCAAGCATTTTTTTTCAGCTCACTTCCGAGCAAGGCGGATCTAATGGATACGAATTTGGACCTGTCATTAAGAGTGGCGTTCATTTTGTTGATATAGTCACGCTTCTTAAGGATGACTATTCCGGTGAATTTAGAAAGGTAAGGGACGATTTGGTTGAACCTTTCAAAAGATAAAGGGGAACAAATAGGATAGAGAAATTATTCCCGAAGCAAAATACTGCAGATGCTGTAAATCTGAAGTGAAAACAGATAATGCTGCAAATACTCAGCAGATCTGGCAGCATCTATGAAGAAAGAAAAAAACAGTTAACATTTCAGGTCTGTGGCCTTTCATCAGAAATTATTTCTGATGATTGGGGAATCTAGAACTAGTGACATCATATAAAATTAGAAGCAGCGCTTTCAGAAATGAAATTAGGAAATCTACTCAAAAAGCTTGGCAGAATTTCCATATTCCCTTTTTGCAAACAACAATTGATGCTATATCAATTGTTAATTTTAAATCTGAGATTCATGAGAACTTTATTAACAAATGTATTAATGGACATGGAGCAATTTGGAGTTAGGTCACAGATCTGCCATCATCTAACTGAATGAGGGAACAGGCTCCAAGGGCTGTTCCTGTTCCTATGTTCTAAACATTTTTCTGCAATAACTGCATTTTGTCTCTCTGCTCAATAGCAAAACAAAATCTTAATAATTTCCTCATCTTACAATATCTATCAATATAATTCCACTATGAAACTTGCAGTTATAATGCATTCATATATAATAATGGAACTAGTACAGCTCCCTCTAGTGAGGAAGAAACTAAGTTTTCAAAAAGGGTAACTTTTTTCAACTTAACGTGAAGGCGGACACCTATGCTGGGGTAATTTTGTAGATACTGGTAGTGCTCTGGTACCTTATTTGGGTGATCCTGGTCACAGAGTCACTAACCTGTTCGACCATGCCAGATGCTACACCCAAATATGATCATTTTCTCACCTAGTGACCATACACTCATTTCTAACAGGGGTTCCTGGAGAGACCAGAAATACAGTTGCTAATGTACTGTTCTGGTTGTATTAGTGGAGAATACAGACAGAGCATTGAGCCTTGAACCTTCTTCATCTTGATGGCTCTGCACCACAAAGTGCATTAAACAACTGAGCTAAAGAACCTTACTGTTCCCAATAGCTTGTATACAGTATATATTTTCTATCTTCCTCCATGATATAACATTTGATGAAAGATTGATTTGACATGACTAGGAATCAAAGTAAAATGACTGAAGGTAAATGGCAGTTTTTAAAACTACAAATTGAGAAATCCTGATAAAGACGAAGATCCAAAGTGCAGGGATACCATCTAGATTAAAGGAGTAAGGGAGTTTTTTTTTTTAAAAATTCATTCGTGAGATGTGGGGGTTGCTGGCAAAGCCAGCATTTATTGGTCATCTCTAATTCCCTTTGACAAGGTGGTGCTGAGTCATCGTCTTGAAAAATGAGTGGCCCCTTTCAGAGGCAGTTGTTGTGGGTCTGGAGTCACACACAGACGGGTAAGGTAAGGGCTTGATTTCATGAGTGAATGAAAAAGTTGGGCTTTTATGGCAATCGCCATTACAGATATATGAGCTTTATATTCCAGTTAGAATTAAATTTAAATTCGCCAGCTGCTGTGCCTATTAACATACGACTTAGGAGCAGGCGCCCAATCAGCCCTTGAGCCTGCTCCTCCATTTGATCTGATTGTGGCCTCAACTCTACCTTGCTGTCTACACCCCTTTGACTCCCTTGTCAATCAAGAGTCTTAGCTTTAAAAATATTCAATGACCCTGCCTCCACCGCTCTCTAGGCAAGAGAATTACACATACTAACAACCCTCAGAAAAAATTTCTCCTCATCTTCATCCTTAATGGGAGACCCCTTATTGTGTCCCCTAGTTCTAGTGTCTCCCATAAGAGGAAACCGTCTCAGTACTCAGCCTGTCAATTCCCCTCAGGATCTTATACGTTTCAGTAAGATCACCTCTCATTGTTCTAAACTCCACTGGATACAGGCTCAACCTATCCAATCTGTCCTCACCCCCTCATCCCAGGAGTGAACCTTCTATGAACTGGTTCTAATGCAATTATATCCTTCCTCCAGTAAGGGGACCGAAACTGTATAGAGTGCTCCATATGTGGTCTCACCAACGCCCTATACAATTGTAGCAAAATTTCCCTGCTTTTATATTCCATTCCCTTTGCAATAAACGATAACATTCCATTTGCCTTCCTAATCACTTGCTATATCTGCATACTAACTTTATGTGATTCATGAACCAGGACACCTAAATCCCACTGTACCTTTTTAAAAAATTTATTCTTTCACATCTCATGTGTCGTAGGATGTTGACACGCTGGCAAGGCCAGTATTTGTTGCACATCTCTAATTTCCCTTGAACTGAGTGGCTTGCTAAGCCATTTCAAAGGGTAGTTAAAAGTCAACCACATTGCTGTGGATCTGGATCACAAGTAAGCCAGACCGGGTAAGGACAGCAGATTTCCCTTCCTAAAGGACATTAGTGAACCAGATAGGTTTTTACGGCAATTGATGATAGTTGTCATGAATTATCATCACTGAGACTAGCTTGCAATTCCAGATTTTATTAATTGAATTTAAATTCTACCAGCTGTGGTGGTGGGATTTGAACCCGTGTCCCCAGGGGATTAGTCTGGGCCTCTGGGTTACTAGTTCAGTGACACTACTTCAACATCTCTTCTGCAGAGTTTTGCAATCTTCCTCCATTTAAATCGTATACTGTGTCATGAAACTAATTTTTTTTCATTATATTATTGTGGTTTATTGTAAAGTAGGTTTATGGGTGTGAGTGTGGTTGGTTGTCTGTATAGCTGATTTAATTGAATTAGAGTCAGATAGACTGCAAGCTTGAAATTGTCAAAAGAAGTTAGGGGTAAAAGGTATTTGAAATGCTAATGAGTAAATACGGATGAGCTTAGCATGGAGAATGTGAAGGAAATTTGCATTTTTAGATAGTGAAGAGTTGTTTGGATTTCAAAGGGATGATAGGATGCTTACAGCTAACAAGATAAGAAAGGCTAAACAGTGTGTTTATTTTTCCCAAAGGTACTGACCATATTGGCAACATGAAAGATTTTTATATTATTTATTTAAATTTCCAAAGGCATACAGAACAATGGTATTTACAATTAAGGAGAGAGAAACATATATAAAGAGAATGGAAGGCTATATTGTGGGACCGTGTAAGATCTAAAAAGATAGTGTAAAACAGTTTTAGGGAAGCCTCCAGCCACTTCTGCAGAAGTCTATGTCCAGTAACCAAAGGTAGAGGAAAACCTTTGGAATTCCATTGGAAACCCACCGAGTGGGTGCTGTGGTAAACTTGCTGGCTTGTTTATTTAAATTTAAAATCTATTTTGGACTGTTGCCTTAAAGGGGGTGTGTACTTGAGAGTCAGGTTAATTTGGAATTTGGGGGTTTGTTATAGTATTAAGTAACTAATCCTGTGTATGTGCTTGAAGTCTTTTCTTTTGTTAAGAAATGTTTTAATTTAGTTTTTAAAATCTCGAAAGGTATTAGTGGACCATTATTTCTGAATTCAGTGCACAAATCTTCTCATAATAAATACAAATTGCAAAGCCGTTGTGAAAGCACGGCCAAGTTTCCCTTGTGGATTTGGTCTGCCTGGCACACATCTGCCTCTTCATAACAACTGTTTTTTAATTCTTTCTGCCAAAGTGGACGAGTTCACATTTTCCCACATTATACCCCAACTGCCAAATATTTGCCCACTCACTTAACGTATCTAAATCCCTTTGTAAACTGTTTATGCCTTCCTCATAATTTACTTTCTTAACTACCTTTGTGCTATCTGCAAATTTAGCAACCATATAGTTGGTCCCTTCATCCAAGTCATTTATGTAGATTGTAAATAGTTCAGGTCTCAACAATGATCCTTGTGCCACTCCATTGGTTACAGCTTACCAAACTGAAAACGACGCATTTATCCCTACACTCCGTATCTGGTTAGCCAACCAATCTTCTATCCATAATAATACGTTACCCCCTACACCATGTGCTCTTACCTTGGATGTGGCACCTTTTCAAAAGCTGTTTGGAAATCCAAGTACACCAAATCTACAGGTTCTCCTTTATCCATGTTACTTGTTACTTCCTCAAAGAACTCTAATAAATTAGTCAAACATGATTTCCCTTTCACAAGATCATGTTAAAGCAGCCTAATCGCATTAAGATTTTCTAAGTGCTCTGCTATAACCTCCTTAATAATAGATTCCAACAATTTCACTATGACAGATGTTAGGGTAACTGGCCTGTAGTTAACTCTTTCTGTCTCCCTTCTTTCTTGAAAAGTTACATTTGCTATTTTCCAATCTGCTGGAACCTTTCCAGGATCAAGGGAATTTTGGAAAATTAAAACCAATACACCTATCATCTCCGCAGCCACTTCTTTTAGAACTCTAGGATGAAGTCCATCGGGTCCTGGTGACTTGTGGTGGAATTTGAACTCATGCCTCTGGATCATTAGTCCAATGTCTCTGCATTACTAGTCCAGTAACATCACCCCTATGCTATTGCACCCGCTGAGACAAGGAAGTCAAAAAGTAGTGATTGAGTGACACCACATGAGAGTTTTAAAGCTTGTAAAGAAAAGGAGAAGGGAGGAGGGGATGCCAAGAGTAACACAAGTAGGAGGTGGTGTGACAGAATAGTATTTGTAGCTAAAAGAACTGCCCAAGTAGAAAAAGGATTCTAAACTTTTCCTATCACAAATAATAGCGCAGGGTAAAGTAGTACTTTATAAAGCTTACTTCTTCAACGTCTTCATCAAGTTGTTCGTTTGGATCAATTTCTCGCACCAGGTCCTGCAGCTTCTTCTTGCTTAAAACCTGAACATACAATTAGAATAAAGATGCAGAAAATTCACATTAAGGCTTTTGAGTTGACAAATGGTAAACTATTAGGGCAGGTGGGGCAGGATCTGTACAATATACAAATGTGCCCACAAGATATTTCCCTGCTTAATTAAGAGATAAATACCTGTGGTTTAGCATATATCATAAATGAACTAATGTCTCAGCCTGCTCCTTCACTTAATCATGCAACGTGTATATTTCATAACACAAGTGCATTTTCCAATTTTACTTGCTTTGCTCATACACTTCTTATACCATCTTTTATACCATGTTTAATTTTGTACATTTCTGTTTGAACAGTTGGCGTCAAGAAACAACTAAAATGAAATCTGTGTTGCAGATTTTCAAGTTCCAAGCTTTGTTTTTTTTTTGCAAAAGACCCAGTCCAAGTTGAGTTCCATTACAATAGTTGAGACGAAAAACCCTTTGCCCAATTTATTATCTGTTTCTGCCTGTGAGCTAAGTATTAAAAGTTAACAAATACAAATAGAGGACAAGCACACACACTGCATCCAAAACATAATTTTTCGTTTTAGTCGTTCATGGTATGCAAATGTCGCAGGCTAGGCCAGCAATTATAGCCCATCCCTAACTCCCCTTGAAAAAGTGATGGTGAGCTGCCTTCATGAAACGATGCAGTCCATGTGACGTAGGTACATTCACCTGTTTGGGGGAAAGAGTTCCAGGATTTTGACCCAGGGACAGTGAAGGAACGGCGATATAATTCCAAGTCAGGATGATGCGTGGCTTGGAGGGGAACTTGCAGGTGGTGGTCTTTTCTTGAATCTGCTGCCCTTGTCCATCTAGGTGGCAGAGGTCATGGCTTTGGAAGGTACTATAGGAGGAGGCTTGGTGAGTTGCTGCACTGTATCTTGTAGATGGTACAGAGTGCTGCCACCATGCATCAGTGGGGATGGGGGAGTGAATGTTTAAGGTGGTGGGGATGGGGTGCCAATCAAGCAGGCTTCTTTGTCCTGGATGGTTTCAATCCTGAGTGTTGTTGGAGCTGCACTCATCCAGGCAAATGGAGAGTATTCCATCACACTCCTGACTTTGCCTAGTAGATGGTGGACAATCTTTGGGGAGTCAGGAAGTGAGTTACTCATGGCAGAATTCCCAGCCTCTGACCTGCTCTTGTTGCCGCAGTATTTATATGGCTGGTTCAGTTAACTTTCTGATCATTGGCAATGCCGAGGATATTGGTGGAGGGTTCAGTGACAGTAATGCCATTGAATGTCAAGTGGAGATGGTTAAATTTTCTCTTACTGGAAAATGGTAATTGCCTGGCACTTGTGTGGTGTATTTGTTTGCCCCTTATAAGCCCAGACCTTGCTGAATGCAGGCACAAATTTCTTCAATATCTGAAAAATGCAAATGGTGCTGAACACTGTGCAATCATCAGCAAATATCCTCACTTCTGACTTTATGATGGAGGAAAGGTCATTGATGAAGCAGGTGAAGATGGTTGGGCCTAGAACAATGCACTGAGGAACTCCTATAGCAATATCCTGAGGCTGAGAAAACTTGCCTCCAACAACCACAACTATCTTAACTTTGTGCTAGGTATGACTCCAACTAGTGGAGAGCTTTTGCCACATTCCTATTTATTTCAATTTTGTTAGGGTTTTTTGATGCAACACTTAGTCAAATGCTACCTTGATATCAACAGCAGTCACTCTCACCTCACCTCCAGAATTAAGCTTTTTTGTCCATGTTTGGACCAAAAATGCACCGAGGCCAAGGCGGATTGCAAACTGAGCATCAGTGAGCAGATCAGTACTGCTTGGTAACAATGCTGATGACACCTTCCATCACATTGCTGATGACTGACAGCACTGATGGGGCAGTAATTACCAAATTGGATTTGCCCTGGTTTTTGTGACCTGGGCAATTTTCCACATTGCTGGGTAAATGCCAGTGTTGTAGCTGTATTGAAACAGCTATTTCTGAAGCACCAGTCTTTAGCACTACAGCCAAGATATTGTCAGGACCCATACAGCCTTTGCTGTATCCAGTACATTCAGCCTTTTCTTGATAGTGCGTGGAGTGAATCAAATTGGCTGAAAACTGGCATCTGTGATGGTAAGGACCTCAGGAGCAGGCCTAGATTGATCACCAACTCAGCGGGGGCGCAGCAAAATCAGCTGCGGGCCTGCCAACCTGTCAATGGCCAATTGAGGCCATTGACAGAGCCATTAAATAATTAGTGGACCAGCCCGTCCAATGGCAGGAAGGAGAAAAAACATGAAACCTCATCCACAGGTGGGATGAGGTTTCATGTATGGTTTAAAAAATTTTAGTAAAGTTTTTTTTTTGGAAATTATGAACATGTCACATGAGGAGACATGTAAGGGAAATTAAAAATATATATACTTTTGATAGTAGAGGCGATCTCCCTGAGGCAAAACTTAGCTGGGCGGGCCTTAATTGGCCCACCCACGTAAAATGGTGTTGTGCCTCCGATCGGGGGGTGCCGATTGGAAACGCGCCCACCCATCAACCTCCCAACCCCCCCGCCCCCCAATTGATGGGGGCAGTGGTGGGGGGGGCGGAATTCAGCCCAACATGTCTGGCTGAAAAGGTTGCAAATGCCTTATCTTTTGCACTGATATGCTGGGCTACCCCATCATTGAGGATAGGGATGTTCTTGGTAGCGGCTCCTCTGGTTAGTTGTTTAATTATCCATCGCCATTCATAATTGGATGTGGTAGGACTGCAGAGCTTTGATTTGACCTGTTTTTTAAATTCTTTCATGGTGTAAGCATCACTGGCTGGGCCAGCATTTATTGCCTTTCCTTAATTGCTAGGTCATTTCAGAGGGCATTTTAAGAGTCAACCACATTACTGCGGTTCTGCAGTCACATGTAGGCCACACCAGCTAAGGACGGCAGATTTCCTTCCCTGAAGGCATTAGTGACAATCGACAATGGTTTCATGGCCGTCATTAGACTTTTAATTCTAGATTGCTTACTGAATTCAAATTACACTGGGATTTAAACCCAGGTCCCCAGAGCATTACCCTGGATATCTGGAGTACTAGTCCAGTGACAGTACCACTACACCACCGGCAATTATGGATTGCTTAGCTTTGTCTATAGCTTGCTCCGTCAGTTCTTTAGCACACTTGTAGACCTGTGCTGCAGTTTCATTAGATTAGCATCACAGAGTTATTAGTTACTCAAGCCGGTTTGCAACAATGGGTTAAGTTTCCCAGTTCTTTGCCAAACAGGGAGTTGAAAACATGTCACTCTCTCCCTCCCATAAAAACACAGCCTCCGTATCAGCCAGCTGTATAGTGAAAATGGCAGCAGTCATTAAGGTAGCTGTACCCACTATCATTTCATCCTTATATCTGAAGGGGAGGGTTAAACTCTACAAAGAAGAAAATACTATAAAGATTTAAAATAAAACGGGCAGCAAAAAAAAGTAAAACATTTAAATCTTAAAACTACAATACCTGATTGCCTTCTGGACTCATACGTCCCCCCGAGCCTGGTGTTCCAGGTATCTTTACCACAGCAGTGCTATTAGCCATTGTATTTGGAGGTGGTATACTGGATGGATCAGGTTTTATTGAGGGAAAGTTTGTCAAATTTATTAGAGCTGCAGGTCCAAACTGGTTCATAATCTGTTGGGCTTTGGCCTTTAAATCATTAAGTTTCTCCAAATCCTGCTTCTGTTTGGGATTGTGGGGGCCGGGACCAATCAGCTGTTCAAAACATAAAAGACAACATAATTTTGAAATGCAGTCTTTCACAAACATTCAAACATAGCTAGCTCTAGGTCTACGTTTTAGTTTGTTAAGCATGTTCAGGTTCTGGAAAGTTAATTTTACACTATTTCAGCAGGTACCCTTCTTCCCAAACTCATGAGGCTGTAAATGTAAATCAACATTCATATATCAGTATAGTATTCAGAGGCTTTGCTCTCAAAGTGAATTTTACAGAAATCCTAAACCCCATTTACGAGTCACTTACTGTATTACAGCAGTCATTTTAGTCGAATTATGTAAGCCACTGCCCCAAAGACAAATCATGCAAAAAAAAACTTATGTATTAAATCATACGTACAAAGTTATGAGCAAGCATAAAGCAATATTATAAAAAGCTTACAAAAAATTGGGAAAGGATGCCATTTTTGGGTTAAATTATAACATATTTCTTCAGATATTTATTAAGATCAGAAATGTGTTTCATTGCCAAGATTTCATTTTGTAATTTGGAAAAGCCAAGAAAACCACCCTTACATGGTTTTTCTCTCTGAGGGTCCAACCCCAGTTCTAGATAAAAAAAAAGTAAAAGCGCTCATCTGCGCAATCAGTGGAGACCAATGGAATTGGCAGGAGACTGACTTAACTGTTGTAAAGTGATTAAAGAAAATAAAATATTCAAATACTGCCTCAACATGAAATGTGACTGTAGACTATGCCCACTTCAGAAGATGTATTAATGAGCGAGGATTCCAAGATTGACATCAGAAAGGCAATGTAATATTTGAGAAATCTAGCAGTTCTTGACCACATGTTACATTGCAATATTAGCAATTCCTAAAAGGTCTCGTGGAAGTTTGGACTATTTGACATTATAAGGATGACATTTCATGTGAAAAGAGTATGTTAAAGACAACATTACTGAAGCTTTATCTGGTTGAGCAAAATTTGAAAATGAATTGAAATACTGTAGAAAGAATTGGAAATCCAAGCATAGACAGTGTACGAAAAGATGTTTTCCAACATTTATTTATAATGTTGCCCAGGGTAACAATGGTGCACCGTTTTTATCTTACACTCAACTCAGAATACATTTGAATCAATAACTCCCCAACCCCCTAAAACAACTCATCAGCCCTTGTTATGGGAAAATATCAAGTAGCTTGGCAATTGTTGGACTCACCAGATTATTATTTTTCAAAGCTAACAATTTTTGACATTTTTTCAATTAGAAGGTTTTGTTAGTAACTTCAAAGCAACAAATACTACTTGAAGCAGGAAAGTTGACCCAAAGTGTTTCGATCTTAGTGACAGAAATACATAAACCCCTTTATGTGTTGACAGGTTTGAAAACTAATCAAAAAATGATCATACAAGAGGTAAAATTCTCTCTGGCAGTACTTTTTAAGCATGGCATGATCCAATTCAGCACAATCAACTGAAATATCAACACGCGTGGGCTTTCAGAATTACTTCACAAAATTTTAAACTTACTAGTTCTTAAATGTGTTGAAGCTTAGTACCATGAAGAGTTCCTTTTATCACCCTGGGTGCGTGCCTCAGACCCTAGCTCAGGAGGCAGTTAACTGGCACCATGCAGCAGCCACAGACTTCACAGTCATATTATGCTGATGGTAAAATAATTGCATTGCAAATACTGTATCGCAAATCATCAAAATACTGGTAGTCTTTTCACACTCTCTGGATAAATAAACCTCCTTTGTCCAAATAAAGTGCCTCAACATCTTTTTATCCCAACGTTTTGATATATAAAAGTGTGTGGATTCCAGCTTTTATTTCTTGGCACCCAAGAATGTTTTCACTCAGGTCCCCAAATCACCAAAGCTTGTTGAATTTCTTCAGTGCAGCCCGAAGCTATCTAATTCTAGCTAAGGTGGAATTAAAAGTGTAACAATTAAGATCAGCAGCCCTGGGCTTAGGATGAGGAGCGGGGCGAGGGGGGAAACAAAAAAATCTTAAGGCTCTTGTTCGCTCTCTTGGAAGTTTGCCATGAATTAATGTGTAGTGGGGTAAGGGCAGAACTGGGTTCAGATAGGACATGCCGCATGCCAAAAAGACTGCCAGGATTCTTCAGCAAAAGCTCACCCAGGAATAGCGCCTACCTGGGTGAGGTTATGGAGTGCACTGGTATACATTGATCCGCACTCTAAAAAGGAGTCAATACCTTTAGGGGAGGAAAGCAATTGACAAGAAAACCAGAGTGTGTTTTCGCAATCGCTGCCTGGTGTGTGCAATACAAGGTACCATAAACAAATGTTATACGCATGCTAGTCAGTACCAAAGTGCCAATGGAAATACTGCTGCAAAAAATTTAGTTAAATAAAGGTTTGTTTAGTTTTCACATGCAGGAGCAGGTTAAAAAATGTAATTAAAGGGTGCAGTAGTAAACAGCTGATACATCAGTTGCCTACAAAGTCAGTATTTATGCCCCAATTGTGCAACCCGGAAGACACTTGCACAGAATGATTTGGCATAATCAAATTAGCAAGATTTACAATAGTGAAGTAACGATGTCTCATCTTTTACATATCATGATAGTTTGGCACCTTGTAGTACTGGGTGATCCCAAGCTCCAGCTTATTTCACTTGCTTTATCATGTAGACAGATCCCTTAAGTTGAACATGCTTTTGTTTAGTCATAACATAAATGCATTAAATAAAATGCCCCAAACATTCAAAGTGTCTAAATCACATATTGTGTAAAATATTGAATCATTGGGCTTTTTCTTCCATATGAGGGAAGACTGGTTTCTAATTCGACTCCCACCCCGCAACCCCCTCACCTCCCGCCACCACTGAAATTTATTGCATTACTATGCTTAATTTAGAAACCAAATGATTGCAACTATCTTAATAGAATTCAAGTATGTTTTTTTAAGTAACAAACAAGTTGGAGTTTCATTTGTTGTACAGGAAGCACAAATCAATGTGACAAAAATTTCTCATGTTCAAAAATAAAATCACTCACTAGCCACCCCAAACACAAGCATATAATTTTATCAGCAGATAAAAGCAAATAGATACTAAACACTTCCATTTTATAGGAGACCATACAATGTACTGAAACCAGTCGCTGGAGACAATTAACAATGATTTTACCGAAACTAGACATCGGAGCAACATTCTATGTAGTTAGTAGAAGTTGTTTCAAGCCTGCAGCTGGTTAATCAGACGTCAACTTCTAAATGATAGGCAACCCCAAGCCAAAATTAAAACAGAGTAGTTTTAAATAGTCGAGTTAATGTTAATCTATAGCAACATTCAAGCTATTGTGTATATCAGTATTTTAGAGCAGGTCTAAGTCAATACCTCATTTAGGTTCTGAACGAGAAAGTTATTTTACTGAATTATCCCATTTACTGAAATGTCCCAAAGTCAGACATTGCTGCACTTAAAGGTTTTAAATCATTTTTTCAATAATTTGTTTAAAAATTTTATTAGACAACGTGTACGTGCAAAGAACTGATCGAGGTGACTTCCGAGAAAGGTATTTAACATCATATATCATGATATATATTAGGGTCCCATATTAGGTGGTAACAAAGGAATGACTAATGAGGCATGATACTACAGAATTAATTCAAGAAGTTAAAGCAAAAAACAAAAACAAAAATACCTGGAAAAACTCAGCAGGTCTGGCAGCATCGGTGGAGAAGAGCACAGTTGACGTTTCGAGTCCTCATGACCCTTCAACAGAACGTTAGCTGTGCTCTTCTCCACGGATGCTGCCAGCCCTGCTGAGTTTTTCCAGGTATTTTTGTTTTTTGCTTTGGATTTCCAGCATCTGCAGTTCTTTGCTTTTAATTCAAGAAGCTGTTCTGCAATACTGGCTTACATATTGCAGAGCAGAAAATCCACTTTGTGTGCATAGTTATTTTTTATAGGAGTGATTTACAAGTGTCCCTAGCTATTATGCTTTTGGATTAACTGAAGCTGTGTAAGTACACAGCAGCAAAAAAAATGAGCACACTGTCCTGTATGGTTGGGTTGCCAGCAGAGGCTTCTGATTTTGGAAAGCATGTTTGCTTTGATACACAAGCAAAAAACTTCCTCTAACTAGGTCCAAGATCCTGAGAGTCAGCAGTAGAACCTTGTACAATATTGGCAAAGTCAAATGGCTGTCAGCAGCAAGGTGTCGTAAGGTAAATGTAGTTTTGCACACACTGCTAAGTTTAGGAATACGTTTATTAAATTTAGGGTGATAGGACTATTCAATAGATTTCACCATTGGGTACACCGTACATTTTAGAATTCAGAAACATTCTTTGCATTTGAACAAGAATTTCTCCTTTGCCCAAGCATTTTAATAGATCTATACATTTATAAAGCAGTGGCATGTATTTTAATGATTACTTTGTATTATGTCTAATTTTCTTATTGCTTAGAGTTAAAGGGGATCAGTCAATTATTTAAGGCAACAAGTAGCAGATTGTACAGATCAGAAAGTCCCGAGTTTAATTCTCTGACATGGCTGAGGTTGGAAAATTCAGTCTGGTTAGCAGTGGAGTGCTAGGGAGGGAAAAGTTAGTCAGAAGGCAGCTCACCATAACCTTTTCAAGGGCAATTAGGGACGGGCAAGCCAGCGACGCCCACATCCCGTGAATGAATAAAAAAAATTCTAACCACAAAGCATCAATCTGCATTGGAAATATATGCATGGGAGCTTCGGGAGTACTGGATTGGCTGATGCACACAGCCTTGCCTCAGGTGAATCACCGCTACCATTGCGGCAAAGTACCTTTAGAAGGGGAGAAAAATTAGCAATAATATACATAAAAAATTTTTATAAGATGGTTATTTTATGGCTAACTTAGCTACAGCCTCAAAAATGGCGATTTCCTATTGTACTCACATTGAACATTTGCAAAAAAGCTATTTAATCCCCATTGTCTAAACTTGAAAGCAAAATCAAAAGCAAAACCCCTGTCCATATTCTGCCGCTGCATTCTCTCATGCCAGTCAAGGCCAACTCAGGCACTACTTACTGCTATCTGAGAGTCTAGATCTTTAATCACATCAGCTACTGCTGTAGGCCCAGATAATGAAGAGTTCATTGTGACATGCTGCCTGGAAACAAACAGCAAGGATTAAGCCACATTAAGATTAACTGAATTTATGTATCATGAATGCTTTTTAAAAAGTACCTTAAAACAATAAATTAAATATCCTAAAAAGTAATGGCACAGGGTAACACTAAATGTAGGATTAATTCACCAAAGAATGAGCTTGAGGGCAATTCCTAGATAACAAACCGCTGGTTGAGAATGATCTTAAGAAGATGAAATCAAGTACATTTTTTAAAAAAAAGACTAAAATTTCCTTAGAGAGATGTGGCTTTCCCAGCCAAGCCCTGCCTCTAGTTTTCTTATGCCTTTCACACGATGTTGTAAGGAGGTTAACTACAGTATTTGGCCACAATAAAAACATTTTTCAAATGAAAAACCACAGCGGGTGTTGAATTTAATAAATGGAGGGCCTGTTGGTAGGGTTTATAACTACTTTTAAAGCTAGCAAGTGAAAAGTAGAAAAATTTAAAAATCTAAGTCTCAGGTTCAATTCTAGTCATTGACTTGGCCAATGTTATTTGAGGTGGATGCGTCATAATTGACCTTGGTATCCACAGGCCTTGGGGTTGTTGGCAAATTAACTAGGGCTTCCCTTTCCATCAGCTCACCATTTCATGACTGGAAGAGCATGGATGAAGACAGGTCAGGTTCACCTGAGTAACCTGCCGCCTTGGCAAGGCAATGGAAGACCACTGCTGCCCAAGGTGCCAAACCCCAGCAAGATTCATTCCTCTAACAGGAGTACGGAGAGAGGGAAGAGTAGACTCCTCTGAGAGAGTACAAACACATAACATAAAAGCTAAAGTAAGCTAGCAGGCTCTAAGGGTACATTGGCCCACTCTTATTTCCTACTCTCGATGTTCTAACACATTCAGTGCTATTTTTGTTGCAATTACATTGGACCTTCAAACATATATATGTTTTCTGCTTGTCCTAAGCATCTGCCAGTTCTTAAGCAAAGCACAACCATTTAAAAGAAAGGCTTGTACTTATATAGTGTCTCTCATGACCGCAAAACATCCCAAAGCACTTCATGACCAATTAATTACTTTTGAAGTGTAGTCACTGTTGTAATGTAGGAAACGGCAGCCAATTTGCACACAGCGAAATTCCACAAACAGGAATGTGATAATGACCAGATAATTTGGTTTTGTGATATTGAGAGATGAATACTGGTCAGGACATCAGGGATACTTCCCCTGCTCCTCTTCGAAATAGTGCCAAGGGATCTTTTACGTTCACCTTAGAAAGTAGACACGGCCTTGCTTAATGCCTCATTCAAAACAGCCACCTCCAACAATGCAGAACTGAAGTTTCAGTCTAAGTTTTTGTGCTCGAGTCTTTGGAGTAGGATGTCAACTCTCAAACTTGTGACTCAGAGGCGAGTGTTACCCACTGAGCCATGCCTTTACAAAATGGGAATTTCACACAAGTCACACCAACCCCCACCAGTCCAGTGACTAATGAAAGAGAGTGGTTTGTAGGTTTAATTATTCGGACATTGCAAACTTACTGAGTGATGGTACCGAACTTGAATATTGTTGAAAACAGAGATGAGTTACTGAAGCTTTCAGTCTTGCACTCATCAGGACAAATACAAGAACGTCAAATATCAGAAAATCACAACAAGTTACACTACAGGAGAAATGGGTGCTGATTGGCTGGCAAGTTGATGCGTATTGGCAAAGGTATTGCCATGGAGAAAGCAAGGGGGAGCTATAGGCTCATCAAGTTCCTGGGTAATTCAAAAAAGGTACAAGGCTTAACTATATTCCTTTTCTTTTGCAGAGAATCAATCCCTGTGTATGAATGTATGTTGTTTCTAGCAAGTGTAAATGAGCCACGTTAGGAGATCGACTAACCATCTTAAATTGGTTGTTAGTGTAGCTGTCAGCATACTCAGGATTGTTCAGCAAATATTGCCCAATTGCGGACCACATCTAATAGATGTTTTGTTTTTATTTAGGACATAAACAATAGAAAAAGGGCCAACCAGAAATTAATTAGAGGGGTGTGTAGATTGTTGCTGTGGTTCTGGTCTCAAATAGGATTTGAGTTTTATAACAAGCTGGTGCAGAAAAAAAACATCTCTTTTAAGCAGAGTTCACTTGAATTTGTACATGTGCTGGCTAAAAGAATTTAAAGCTCTCACTAACTGAAGGACTCCTAACAAAGAGTCAGATATCCAGGGATAGCCAAGCTCGGGGTGCGGGGTTGGTCCCTGGAGTGGAAAAAGAGAGGGTGTGGAAAAAGTGAGAGAGAGAGAGAGAGGGAGGAATAGAGAGGCGCAAGACTTCAGAATGAAAGAATACTAGAACAGGAGAGTTCTGACACGCGGTTGCTACATGGAAGGCGTTAGCAACATCTGTGTTGAACTTTTACAACAATGGGACGGTTGGAGAAGATTTGAAGGGACAACCTAGCCAAACATATGTGGAAGGCCCAAAAATCGCAGCCCACAAGAACCTTTGAAATAGTACTCAGACCAAACGATCCAATTTTTGACAGTTATCTGACTTGAGTTATTGGGGGTGTAAGTCAAATGGGTGTAAAGGAAAGTTGAGTTAAGAAATTTTTTAAAAATTAATTTCACGGGATATGGACGTCGCTGGCTGGGCCAGCATTTATTGCCTATCCCTAATTGCCCTTGAGAAGGTGGTGGTGAGCTGCCTTCTTGAACCGCTGCAGTCCATGTGGTGTAGGTACACCCACAGTGCTGTTAGGGAGGGAGCTCCAGGATTTTGACCCAACGACCCAGTTCTGCTAAGATATAAGCACCTTTGTTCATTGTTTGTTTAATATTGTTAGCGTAGCTAACTATTTAAAATAGAGTGTAGCTATTAGCATTCATGTGGTAGATGGGAATGTGGAATTCGAAACACATACAGATCAGCCATGAGCTTATTGAATGGCAGAGCAGGCTTGAGGGGTCGAATGGCCTACTTCTGCTCCTATTTGGATGCTTGTATGATTTTGGCGCAGTAAAATCCTTTTGTTTTAAACCATGATCCTTGTGGCGTCATTACTTTTTTGAAATACCTGAGCCTTCGGATTCTAAAAAAACCTAACAAGATCATAAAGGTTGAACGAAAGAATGGACAAACGAAAGATTTGCATTTATGTAGCACCCTTCACGACCACTGGACATCTCAAAGTGCTTTATAGCTAATAAAGTACTCTTTTTAGAAGTGTGGTCACTGTTACAGGAAGATATGAGAGCAAAGAGGGGATAATTGCAAAATAAATCCCTTCCTTGTTGATAAAATCTCCCAAGGTCACAGGAAACATATTTTGCACATACAAATCTCAAATGCCTATTACAAAGGCTGTATCAGTGATGGAAGAAATGCTTAAGATCAGAAATTGCAACTTAGATTACAATACACCTCAAAAGATGCAAAATGAATTTGCAGGCTACTGTTTAACACTGGAATCCATTTTAATTTCCCAATATGTGCCCGATAGCCATATTTAAAAGTCTGTCTCCCTGACCAGCTCACTCCGACTCACCCCTCCCCCCAATCCCTCCATCTCTGTCTCCCCCACCCCCAAGTAACACCGCTCCACCCACACATCCAGCCCCTCTCCAGCCCCTTCTCACATGCTGAGCTGTCCATCTTTCTGTCACGCTCTCCCCCTCCACCTCCCTCTGTCTCTCTCCCCTTTTGTCTTGCAGTCATCCGGCCTTCTCTATGCCGCTCTACTCCTCCATCTCTCTCTCTCTCTCTCTCTGTCGCACTATCCTGCTCCGTCTCTCTCTCTCGCTCTCTCTCTCTGTCACCCTCTCCCCCTCCGTCTCTCTCTCTCTGTCACCCTCTCCCCCTCCATCTCTCTCTCTCTGTCACCCTCTCCCCCTCCGTCTCTCTCTCTCTGTCACCCTCTCCCCCTCCGTCTCTCTCTCTGTGTCACCCTCTCCCCTTCCATCTCTCTCTCTGTGTCACCCTCTACCCCTCCGTCTATCTCTCTCTGTGTCACCCTCTACCCCTCCGTCTATCTCTCTCTCCCCCTCAGTCTCTCTTTCTCTCTGTCGCACTCTCCCCCTCCGTCTCTCTCTGTCACCCTCTCCTTCCGTCTTTCTCTGTTGCCCCCTCCCCCTCCGTCTCTCTCTCTGTGTCGCCCTCTCCCCCTCCGTCTCTCTCTCTCTCACCATCTCCCACTCCGTCTCTCTCTCTCTCTCTCTCTCTCTGTCGCCCTCTCCCCCTCCGTCTCTCTCTCTCGCTCTCTCACCATCTCCCCCTCCGTCTCGCTCTCTCTGCCGTCCTCTCACAATCCGTCTCTCTCTCTCTCACCCTCTCCCCGTCTCTCTCTCTCTCTCACCCTCTCCCCCTCCGTATCTCTCTCACCCTCTCCCCCTCCGTATCTCTCTCACCCTCTCCCCCGCCGTATCTCTCTCACCCTCTCCCCCGCCGTATCTCTCTCACCCTCTCCCCCGCCGTATCTCTCTCACCCTCTCCCCCGCCGTATCTCTCTCACCCTCTCCCCCGCCGTATCTCTCTCACCCTCTCCCCCTCCGTATCTCTCTCACCCTCTCCCCCTCCGTATCTCTCTCACCTTCTCCCCCTCCGTATCTCTCTCACCTTCTCCCCCTCCGTCTCTCTCTCTCTCTGTCGTCCTCTCACAATCCGTCTCTCTCTCTCTCTGTCGTCCTCTCACAATCCGTCTCTCTCTCTCTCTCTGTCGCCCTCTTACAATCCGTCTCTCTCTCTCACCCTCTCCCCGTCTCTCTCTCTCACCCTCTCCCCGTCTCTCTCTCTCACCCTCTCCCCGTCTCTCTCTCTCACCCTCTCCCCGTCTCTCTCTCTCACCCTCTCCCCGTCTCTCTCTCTCACCCTCTCCCCGTCTCTCTCTCTCACCCTCTCCCCGTCTCTCTCTCTCACCCTCTCCCCGTCTCTCTCTCTCACCCTCTCCCCGTCTCTCTCTCTCACCCTCTCCCCGTCTCTCTCTCTCACCCTCTCCCCGTCTCTCTCTCTCACCCTCTCCCCGTCTCTCTCTCTCACCCTCTCCCCGTCTCTCTCTCTCACCCTCTCCCCGTCTCTCTCTCTCACCCTCTCCCCGTCTCTCTCTCTCACCCTCTCCCCGTCTCTCTCTCTCACCCTCTCCCCGTCTCTCTCTCTCACCCTCTCCCCGTCTCTCTCTCTCACCCTCTCCCCGTCTCTCTCTCTCACCCTCTCCCCGTCTCTCTCTCTCACCCTCTCCCCGTCTCTCTCTCTCACCCTCTCCCCGTCTCTCTCTCTCACCCTCTCCCCGTCTCTCTCTCTCACCCTCTCCCCGTCTCTCTCTCTCACCCTCTCCCCGTCTCTCTCTCTCACCCTCTCCCCGTCTCTCTCTCTCACCCTCTCCCCGTCTCTCTCTCTCACCCTCTCCCCGTCTCTCTCTCTCACCCTCTCCCCGTCTCTCTCTCTCACCCTCTCCCCGTCTCTCTCTCTCACCCTCTCCCCGTCTCTCTCTCTCACCCTCTCCCCGTCTCTCTCTCTCACCCTCTCCCCGTCTCTCTCTCTCACCCTCTCCCCGTCTCTCTCTCTCACCCTCTCCCCGTCTCTCTCTCTCACCCTCTCCCCGTCTCTCTCTCTCACCCTCTCCCCGTCTCTCTCTCTCACCCTCTCCCCGTCTCTCTCTCTCACCCTCTCCCCGTCTCTCTCTCTCACCCTCTCCCCGTCTCTCTCTCTCACCCTCTCCCCGTCTCTCTCTCTCACCCTCTCCCCGTCTCTCTCTCTCACCCTCTCCCCGTCTCTCTCTCTCACCCTCTCCCCGTCTCTCTCTCTCACCCTCTCCCCGTCTCTCTCTCTCACCCTCTCCCCGTCTCTCTCTCTCACCCTCTCCCCGTCTCTCTCTCTCACCCTCTCCCCGTCTCTCTCTCTCACCCTCTCCCCGTCTCTCTCTCTCACCCTCTCCCCGTCTCTCTCTCTCACCCTCTCCCCGTCTCTCTCTCTCACCCTCTCCCCGTCTCTCTCTCTCACCCTCTCCCCGTCTCTCTCTCTCACCCTCTCCCCGTCTCTCTCTCTCACCCTCTCCCCGTCTCTCTCTCTCACCCTCTCCCCGTCTCTCTCTCTCACCCTCTCCCCGTCTCTCTCTCTCACCCTCTCCCCGTCTCTCTCTCTCACCCTCTCCCCGTCTCTCTCTCTCACCCTCTCCCCGTCTCTCTCTCTCACCCTCTCCCCGTCTCTCTCTCTCACCCTCTCCCCGTCTCTCTCTCTCACCCTCTCCCCGTCTCTCTCTCTCACCCTCTCCCCGTCTCTCTCTCTCACCCTCTCCCCGTCTCTCTCTCTCACCCTCTCCCCGTCTCTCTCTCTCACCCTCTCCCCGTCTCTCTCTCTCACCCTCTCCCCGTCTCTCTCTCTCACCCTCTCCCCGTCTCTCTCTCTCACCCTCTCCCCGTCTCTCTCTCACCCTCTCCCCGTCTCTCTCTCACCCTCTCCCCGTCTCTCTCTCACCCTCTCCCCGTCTCTCTCTCTCACCCTCTCCCCGTCTCTCTCACCCTCTCCCCGTCTCTCTCTCACCCTCTCCCCGTCTCTCTCTCTCACCCTCTCCCCGTCTCTCTCTCTCACCCTCTCCCCGTCTCTCTCTCTCACCCTCTCCCCGTCTCTCTCTCTCACCCTCTCCCCCTCCGTCTCTCTCTCTCCCCGTCTCTCTCTCTCTGTCACCCTGTCCCCCTCCGTCTCTCTCTCTCTCTCTGTCGCCCTCTCCCCCTCCGTCCCTCTCTTTCTCTCTGTCACCCTCTCCCCCTCCGTCTCTCTCTCTCTGTCGCCCTCTCCCCCTCCGTCTCTCTCTCTCTGTCGCCCTCTCCCCCTCCGTCTCTCTCTCTCTCTGTCACCTCCGTCCCTCTCTGTCGCCCTCTCGCCTTCCGTCTCTCTCTCACCCTCTCCCCCTCCGTCACCCTCTCACCCTCTCTTTCACCCCCTCTCTCATCCTCTCCCCACTCTCTTACCTTCTCTCTCTCACCCTCACTCTCTCCCCCCCTCTCTATCGCCCTCTCTCTCTACCCCTCTCCCTGTCGCCCTCTCCCTGTCGCCCGCTCCCTGTCGCCCTCTCCCTGTCGCCCTCTCCCTGTCGCCCTCACAATCCATCTCTCTCTCTGTCGCCCTCTCCCCCCCTCTCTCTCTCTCTCTGTCGCCCTCTCCCTCACTGTCTCTCTCTCTCTCTCTCTCTGTCGCCCTCTCACCCTCCGTCCGTCCCTCTCACTCTCTTTCTCACCCTCTCCCCCTCCGTCTCGCTCTCTCTGTCGCCCTCTCCCCCTCCGTCTCTCTCTCTGTCGATCTATCCCCCTCCGTCTCTCTCTTTCTCCGTTGCCCTTTCCCCCTCCGTCTCTCTCTCTCTCTTTCTCACCCTCTCCCCCTCCGTCTCTCTCTCTCTCTCTGTCGCCCTCTCGCCCTCCGTCTCTCTCTCTCTATCACTCTCTCACCCTCCCCCTCTCTCATCCTCTCACCCCCCTCACCTTCTCTCTCTCCCCCTCTCTCTCTCTCATCCCCATCTCTATCCCTCTCACCCCCATCTCTCTCTCTCTCTCTCACCCCCCTCTCTCTCTCTCTCTCACCCCCCTCTCTCTCTCTCTCTCACCCTCTCTCTCTCTCTCTCATCCCCCTCTCTCTCTCTCTCTCATCCCCCTCTCTCTCTCTCTCTCATCCCCCTCTCTCTCTCTCTCTCATCCCCCTCTCTCTCTCTCTCTCACCCTCACCCTCTCACCCTCACCCTCTCACCCTCACCCTCTCACCCTCTCACCCTCACCCTCTCACCCTCACCCTCACCCTCCCACCCTCGCTCTCTCTCCCACCCTCGCTCTCTCACCCACCCTCGCTCTCTCACCCACCCTCGCTCTCTCACCCACCCTCGCTCTCTCACCCACCCTCGCTCTCTCACCCACCCTCGCTCTCTCACCCACCCTCGCTCTCTCACCCACCCTCGCTCTCTCACCCACCCTCGCTCTCTCACCCACCCTCGCTCTCTCACCCACCCTCGCTCTCTCACCCACCCTCGCTCTCTCACCCACCCTCGCTCTCTCACCCACCCTCGCTCTCTCACCCACCCTCGCTCTCTCACCCACCCTCGCTCTCTCACCCACCCTCGCTCTCTCACCCACCCTCGCTCTCTCACCCACCCTCGCTCTCTCACCCACCCTCGCTCTCTCACCCACCCTCGCTCTCTCACCCACCCTCGCTCTCTCACCCACCCTCGCTCTCTCACCCACCCTCGCTCTCTCACCCACCCTCGCTCTCTCACCCACCCTCGCTCTCTCACCCACCCTCGCTCTCTCACCCACCCTCGCTCTCTCACCCACCCTCGCTCTCTCACCCACCCTCGCTCTCTCACCCACCCTCGCTCTCTCACCCACCCTCGCTCTCTCACCCACCCTCGCTCTCTCACCCACCCTCGCTCTCTCACCCACCCTCGCTCTCTCACCCACCCTCGCTCTCCTCACCCACCCTCGCTCTCTCACCCACCCTCGCTCTC